>NC_058056.1:27129428-27256928 GCF_020085105.1 Siniperca chuatsi
CAATTTTGCATTACATCTGTTGTAGTTCTGTTAATTTTGGTGTCATATTTAAACTCAAAATTCATTCAGATGAAGGCAAACGAGTGTGTTCTTCCCCCTGTGGAGAAAGGCAGACTATCTGCACTTGCCTCGTACGACAGGATCACTCGTAACTTTCAATCGAAAATTAGTGAATGCCACAAATTCTCGCACGAGATCTACTGATCTGGCGAGTGTGGTTTGTGTTTTCTGAACTGATGAAATAATCACACAAATAATCACATGCTGAAGTTGCCTATGAGATCCGGTGCCGAGCCTGATGACGCAGTGTTAACAGTCCTGTCGTCTCCCAGCAGAAAACATCCCTTCATCCTGCAACACAAGCTGGACAGCTGTCATTAATTTAATTAATTGTATGAAAATCACCCGTGTCATAACGTCACACTTCATCTGTTAATGATTTAATCAAAACATCAGTCAGCTGCTGGATGTGTCCTGTAAGCTGAGTCGCTGATGCTGCGACAAGTTAAACTCAGCTGATTTTCTTGTTCCTGTATCATTTTCTCTCCTCTCTCGTCACGACAGCTGACAAATTATGTTTACTTAACCACGTACAGAACAGTAATTCAGTTTGAGGATTATTTTAGTAATAAATCAAGTTTGTCCACATCTTTAAGGCGGTTCAGTGAACCAGGAGAGGAAAGCCAGACTAATGACGGCTGAAAGTGCTTCTAGTTTTATAGTTATTAATACATCTTCGTAGGGCTGGCTGATAATTCAATATTTCTGATGATATGATCTTATCATGTTATCGCTCTACAGATTTCCGTTGTCCAAATGAATGATTCTGAGCAAACTGTAATTAAAGTGAAACAAAATCCGTTACTGACGTTTTTGCTTTACATACATAAAGAGTTTGAGCTCCTGTAAACAGTGAAATAAAGTTCATTGTTTTGAATATCGGTTTGATTATTTTCGCACACAGTTGCTATAATGATACTTTATATGCTGATATTAGAAGATATCCTAATTAATTGTCACGATAATGATCTCACCCATAATTCCCCTGTTCTACGTAACGATAGTTCATATGTCTGCATGTTTAACTTTAAGCAGAAAGCTTAATGACGTCTGAAAACTTGACTTGACATTAAACTTACTTATAAAATACACCTTTCAAATCACATCATCTACCCGTTGAACAGTAAATACCAACAATAAACAAATTATTTTTATTTCCTTATATTTTTCCTCATATTTTCCTGGAAGCAAAGACCACCAAACTGTCTAGACACATGGATTCTGGAGCAGTTGTTACTGATGGCAGTTTGTGGATGAATTAGTGACATATATATATATATATATATATATATATATTTTATTATTATTATTATTTATTTATTTATTTTTTTTTTTAACCATTTCTCTGCATCTGTTTCCTCCTGCAGGGTGAGCCAGCACAGCAAGACTACCCTGATGACGGCCGACAACCTGTCCATCTGCTTCTGGCCCACGCTGATGCGGCCCGACTTCGAGAACAAGGACACGCTGTCCACCACTAAGCTGAACCAGGCCGTCATCGAGTCCTTCATCGTGCAGAGCGACTACTTCTTCCACGGCGGCGAGGTGCCCGAGAGCTCCAGCAGCGAGGGCACGCCGCCGCCGCACTGCCACAACATGGTGGAGGCGCTGCTTCCGCTGCAGCTGCCCCCACCCCTGCAGCCGCAGCAGATCCAACACACCCTCCACCCTGACCCGCTGATCTAAGAGCCACAGGAGCATGCTGGGAAATTAAGTCTGGGGTTGTTTGTGTGCGCTGCCAGCCGCTTTTGGCCAACAATCGCTGGGAGGTCGTCTTCTGCTCTATAAAACGCTGGTCGGCTGTTCAAATAAAATATAAAATAACCTGGTTGGTGAATTTTTGGGATTCAGCACCTGCTGTTTGTCATCGACTTTGAGGTGAATGAGCTTTGGGGTTTAGAGACACATCAACCGTTTGTTGGATTAAACCTAATCTGTGAGATCGGCTCATTCTCCGAGGTTAATCCTGGATTAGAGAATTACAATCGGACGTCACCTTTTGGAACTAATTTGTGGATCTGACTGCCCCTTTTATGATACGAAGACTGAAAATAGCTGATGAATGGACTGATTTGATTTGGCACATAGCAACAACACTAATCGTTTAGCAGGGTCTGACTTGGACTCCGGGGATTCTGGGACACGTTTGGGGCAAATAAAGATTACTCTCCTCCTACCTTACCCTGATGGAATAGCACACTGGGGTCCTAACCAAGTCCCCCTTAATCCCTGCCCACCTTTTCCCTGCTCCGAGACAAGACAAAAGGGAAGTTAAAACTTAGAGTCCCCACGACTGCAACTCAGATATGAAACACTCGATGCTGACTGACTGACTGACTCATTAGATGTTTGACTGAGTGGTTACCCGGCGGAGTCTTCCTGCAGATCTCCACATTTCGGCACAGTGAAACATTTCTTCTTCTTCTTCTTTTGTTGCCCTTTGACCCAAAACCGGTCAGCAAGAGGAGGCGAGGTAATGTACTTCATGCCTGAACTTTCCCTTTGACACCAGACGTCAAACAGGCTCACAAACGACTCGACGCCTCGCAGAGATATGAGAAATTGTGGATTATCTTTGGGGCTCTGGTTTTAAATACTAAAAGACAAAATGAAATGACCCCTATTCACTACGTGAACTTTGACCCCCTTAAAGGACAGCTAATGCACGATTTGTGTCAAAGGTCCCACATGCCAATTTCATGTCTGTTTGTGTAGTTTATGTTTTTATCATTTGGACTCTTTATTTCTTTTTTTAATATTTTTTGTAACGTCTAATTTCTACCCAGTTTATGTGTGTGCGAGTGTGTGTGTGATGACGATGATGTGTGTGATGGTGTATCTGTGTGAACTGACCTGTGGTCAGTATTACAGCCAGTTTGTACCTTCTCTGCAGAGGGAAGGGGGGATTCAGGAGGGAAAAAGGAATTCAAAATGTGGACTGACGGACTTGTAGCGCTCTGTATGAGAGAATCAGACTTTACTACAAACCTTCAGCCTAACTGTCTCGTCTCTTTAGAGCCTCTAACTCTTAATGCAGCGACTGACGTCTCTCGATCCGAAGGGACGACCTCCCTGACTCCTCGATGATGGCACATGAGTGAGGAAACCACTACGCCGCGATGCATTCAGGCTCGGTTCAAGGGGGGCGTCTTCCGTGTTCGATTGCTTCCTTGGCTTTGCGGAGGACGCTTCCCACTTGGTCATTTCTATTTTTGTTCTCCTGTTCTGTTGGTTTGTTGGAAACTAAAATTTGCATGTCTCTGTTTTGCCACTTAGGTTTAAAAAAAAAAAAAATTAAAAAAAAAAGAACTTTAAAGTTTAAAAAAATGAAATGAAACACTTTGACACTCTAATGGAGCTCTTGTTCAGATTTGCATCGTTTTGGTTTAAGGGGAACATTTCCACAGAAAAACTCTATGAGGGGTTTAATTTTTTGCATTTTTTTTTTTCTGTCATGCAAGAAATCAACTCTTAATATCATATTTTTGGTTATATGTTGAATAGTTTTCCCTAAGTAGAGGAAAGAAGTATATATAATTATATATATATAAATATATATATAAATTTATCAGCAGCAGAGGTTGCTGATTTAGTGAAATACCACGGGGTACTGGACTGTATAATCTGTCAGAAGCTATAATCATATTTCTTTGTGGTTCTGATGGTGTAACTGAAACCCATCCTTTTTTTGATGGTGTGTGAGTGTGAATGTGTGTGTGTGTGTGTGTGTGAAGAGGGAAGGGGCTTTGATAACGGATGGGGTAGGTTTTTATTGCTCTTTGTCAGAAAGAGAAAAAAATATCCCTCATCGCTTTCTTCACCGATGACTGAGGCAGAACGACGGCAGCAAAAAAAGTCAACATTAAGTCAACGCAAAAGTGCTTAAAAAGCTTCATTTAGTAACGCGTTAGACTTTTGCTCACCTGTGCCCCAGTTTGTTCCTTTCCTGTATTCATACGCATGCTGAGCATCGTTTTTCTGACAGATAAACCCCTGACAGTCTTTGGCAGGAAGATGTTAAACATTTATCGCAGTTTTCCAGAGTCTTCAAACACTCTTCTGTCCATCGGGATAAAAATATTCCACCTGCTTTATAATAACAAAGATTTTTAACCAGTTTTCCACGCTGGAACAAACATCATAGTCGGAGATGATGCATCGGTGACGCTTTATTTTACGGGTCTGTAATTTCATGTCCGAATACTTTCCTAATAATTTCCATGAAGTTTCCTGGAAAAACTTTATGATTTGCATTTAATCAAGAACTGTACTTAAGTACAGTTTTGAGGTACTAGAGTATTTCCATTTTCTGCTACTTTATACTTCTACTCCACGTCAGAGGGAAATATTGTACTTTTTACTTAACTACATTTATTTTAAGTACATTTAACTACTTTTAAGTACATTTTGTTGCTAATACTTCTGTACTTTCACTTTAAAATGGTATTGGTTGTGGAGTTGTTGTTTTTTTTTAAGTGTTATTATTACCATTACCTGAGTAAAGGATCTAAATACTTCTACCACTGGTAATGTGGTACTAATTAAATGTTAAATTAGCACACTTCTAATCAATTCATTTCAGTTAATTGCTGTCATCACCCAGAGAGTCTTTTAATCAGGACACAGCAGGTCAGCTCAACATGCTAAAGTGCAAAATGTGTCTACAGGCAAGCAAACAATTCAACATATATTGAGAATTAAGTTTCACTAATAAATAAATATTTCTTCGGAGATTTTCTTTTAAATACATTTATTTTTCCGCTTTAATTAGTACAAAATGACACAGTTCTTTCCAGGTAATGTCCTAGGAAATTATTTGAAAATGATCGACCCCTAAAATACAGCGTTTCCGACATATTTTTATGCTCTGTGTGACGTAAACTAAAATTTTAAACTTTTTTTTTTTTTTAATGTTGCTTTCAATTATTTTACATATTTATACAAAATAATGTGTTTATCATATGGGAGGTACTGTACGTCATTTCTGGCAACAGATTTTGTTTTGATGACGAAATAGTCTCAACTCAGGCTAAATGTCTTTTTTTTTTATCATCTGATGGAATATTTTTTGATCCAGATGTACAAAAGAGTCTTTTAGATTTTCAGAAAAACATACTCTGACCTGAGAGGCTCAAACTAAAGATACAAACACAGTTACATTGTGTAGGTACTGAATTGACAACGGCATGAATATTTAAAGAACTTGAAAGGGTCTGATGAAATACAGATTTCCAGCGACGTTGCAGATAACTTTTTGTCAGCTGTTACTATAAACTCGCAGTACTTCTCACTAAAACTCACACACAGCGGCTGCTCTCCTGACCGTTTTTAACAACTTTTTAATCCAGATGTAAGCTTTTCTTGAACAAATTCCAGAAAAAAACGAGATAACAATATAAGAGTATTCATGGTTTTCGCTTTAGAAAATAGTAGGAATATCTGCACTCCGAGACAAAACACCATGGTGGTAAAGTGTAAACTTCCCCTCTGCCCTTTTCTGCAGCCTGGTCAAGTTTATTATTTCCTTAAACTCTGTTTATCAGATGGATCCTTGAAGGGTCATCATACCAGGGATGCATTGCTCTGCTAGTGGCTGTTTGTGTGATGTTTGGTGCTAGTGAGTAGAAAATGTGGAGGGGAGGTGAAAGAGGGCCTGTTAAGTGACTGATGAAACAGCTGCTCTCGATTAAAACTGTGTCAGTTGTTTTTTTTTTTTTTCCTGCAAGTTTTGTCCTTAAAGTTTGAGACTGAACCAGATTCTCCTCTAAAAAGCAGGAAAAACAGAATAATTCTGGTTAGGGAACGTTTCCAGCCCCTTTTACAAGTTTTTCGATGAATGTCAGCGATGGGGGATGAGTCCAATTATACAAAAATGTCGAGCGGGGGTGTGTCCCACTTTAGACGTGTGTCCCATGTCCTCACTTGATTTCTTTTCAACCCTCAAAATGGTCGGCTGTTTTCCTGTATGGCTGATGTTTGTATCCAGACAGCGTCATTAGGCAGTTTTTGGTAGAGATCTAAGCTTTTCCTTTTCTTTTTTTTTTGTCAAATTCTGCCAGTATTGTTTGTTTTATTTCAGAAAACCCAATTTATCTTCCCACAAGCACTGAAACTATTAGTCTGTCAGCAGAAAATTGATATATTTTGATCGTAATCTGTTGAGGGAAAAATGCCAGATACGCCAGACCCTGGAAGTTGTAGCCTTACTTCATTCAACTTCTAACATGATAAAACATGACACAACGTGAGAGGACACAGACTACCAATAAAGGGTAGAAAAGGAATGAAACCAACAGCCCAACATAAATTTTTTTTTTTTGTTTTTTATTTTAATTTGAGGAAAAGGAAAGAAATGGAGCCAAAAGCCTTAAGTCTTAACATCGCCACAAATCTGATTTAGCTAACTTTAAAGGGCACTTTGAAGGGGGCACGTGTCTTGAATGGGACCCGCTGCAGACAAATGAGAAATAATTTTCCTTTTGAGATGTGAATGGGAGTGTTAAGGGTGTGTTAAAGGGGATAAATATTCAGAATGGAACGTAGCCAAAAGCCCATTTTAAGGTTTTATGATGGGCTGAAGGGGACATTGGAGGGACCGAATGGCAAGAGTGGAACAGAGCCAAGAGCACCAGGATCTACAAGGTCAAACGTTTTGGGTTTTTTGGGGGGGAGGGGGTTCAGGAGCTGCTAGATAATAAAAGATTAAGCTGTTCGTCTGTAGTTTTTCATCAATCAATCAACTGTTCTTTTAATTTTTTTAAATAATTTTGTTGATAAGATCTGCTCTCATCCAGTCACACCGGTGTACAAACCAACTGACTTTTAACGTCATCCGCTGTGTATTATAGTAAATAAAAATGATTTTCAGAAATGAAAAACTCTAAAACAAGTTGTTTTTTTTTGTCTGTTTTCTCTCCATAATGTTTCCAAATAAAGTTTCTTTTTTCCAAAGGTGCTTTGTGTCTGTTTTTCTTCCTTTTAACTGTACTTTTGTAGGTTTATTAATACACCTTTATGAGTTTTTATATTAAACTGTAACTGTGTTATCAGGACTGAAAGATGTTTTGTTTGTTCTTTAAAATAAGTTCTAATTTCTACAGAGGGGTCAGAGGTCAAGGACACTTCAGCAAGGAGGAAACATAACTGAACTTTGAGCTACCTCAGTACTGTATACAGTAGCACTGTTAGTAGTTGTAGTACTAGCAGTCAGTGGTGAAAACAGCGAGCTCTTTTAGATAGATACTTTATTAATCCTGAAATGTAGGCATCCAGTAGTTCATTCAGTACAGACAATACAAACCAGTGCAAGCCAAACAAGTTAAGTAATAACAACTAAGGCAATAAAAAGGCAAGTAGCATCAACAATAACAAAAAATAGCAATACCCCACTATGAAAATACTCCATTAAAGTAAAAGCCCTGCATTCAAAAAGTACACTGGTAACTTAGTACATTAACACAAGGTCTGTACTTAAGTAAAATGTTTGAAGTACTTACCATGTTTCAGATGTCTGAGTTGTTAATTAATTTCCCCTCTAAACTTCTCAGATGGTTTCATTTAAATGACTCTTCGAGGCCCAAAGAGATAAAATTGTCCAATATTTCACACAAAAAGCAAAGATTAGGTTAAAATAAATACATTTTTTTTAATCAAAACTTTGTTTCTTCTGACGACCCCTCAGATTTATCTGGTGACCCTTTGGAGGGGTCCGACCCCTAGGTTGGGAACCACTAAACTAAACTAGCTAACTATATAAAGTAGTTAAAACTAGTTAACTGTATTTAAAGTAGTTAAAACTAGCTAACTATATAAAGTAGTTAAAACTAGTTAACTGTATTTAAAGTAGTTAAAACTAGCTAACTATATAAAGCAGTTAAAAGTTATTCATTATTGATCTGATTGAAACTAAAAGTACAACATTTCCTCCTGATGTATAGTGGAGTAGAAGTATAAAGTAGTATTAAATGAAAGTGCTCAAAGTGTAAGTTCCTCAAAATTGTAATTGAGTATGTGTACTTACTTGCTTTCCAGCATTGGTGGTAGCAGCAGTTATAGGTTTAGTAATACTAACAGTAGAAATATTAGAAATATAAGTAGGAGACAAGGATTTAAAGTTTGGTGTAATATTTACATGTATGTTCAGTATTAACAGGTTGACCTCTGCTGTTGTGAACAGCAGCTCAGCCCTGCAGACACTCAGGTGTTGAGAAGGTAAAGTGCGCCACCTAGTGATATAAATCTGAACTGCACAAAAGCCTCAGCAGGAGCATCTTTATTTGGGGACAAAGTGAAGGTTCAGGAGTTACAATCTGTAGCTCTTCAAATATTACACTTGTGCTTTTCCAATGCCTTTGCTCCAGGACAACTTCCTTGATTTTACACAAACATATATAGCAAGAACATATAACATTAGCCCCCATCAAGCATCACTAACAGCTTCATACTGGAAGAAACAATCGACGGATTTAAAACGTTTAAACTTAAATGACGGGGGTTTATGCACGCCGATTTTATCAGTGGAGCTAATCAATTTTGGCAAATACTTTCTTAACCTTATGCCACAATCTTGGTGGTTAGTATGTTTGGTAACTCGGAATAGACACTTTACTGAACGTTGTTTGGCTTGCAGTATTGTCCCAGAGAACCTGGACCTGCTGGGCTGTGGAGTTCAGGAAACATCACGGTAGGCATTTTCATTACCTAAACTTTACACAAAGCAATAATCAGCATTTTATTTAAGCTACACCGTGTAGACAAGCTAAGTAAAGGTTTCTAAGTTTCCGACAAGGTAATGTTATGTTAACTAGCTAAGGATTTTCAGAATTGTTTTGTGGTTTGGATTTTCTTGTATTTTCTTGACTCCCCCTTCAAGATAAACAGCAACAGAAAAAAGTAGTAATTATTTCATTATATACCAATTTTCATCCCCCTAAGTAATAATGAGCATTTTTCAATACAAGCCATGAATTTGTACCGTTTTCGATAGCTAAGGGACGGATTTCGGTAGCTAGCTAGCATTAGCATGAACTTGTTTTCTGGTTTTGACTTTCTTGTCTTTTCTTGACTTCAAGATGAAAACAGATAATTAATTTTTAATTATATACCCTTAAAAATTTGTTAAGCCAGTAAACAGGCGCCTGGACCAGAGCCTCCAATTTTGAGAAGGACATTTTTTTGAAAATACTTAAAAATAAGAGATTAAAATAACAGTTAACCTAACTAGCATTTTTTTATACAGGTTGTAGGCTAGCTAACGGTTCTCCAACTGATTCATAGCTAGTTAACAGTTAGCTAACGTTAGCAATGGTTTTCATGATTCTTTTGACTTTTTGCCTTTTCCCGACTTTCTTAAAAATAAATAAATGTTTTTATCTTCTACATTTAATGTAATAATTAGCTAAATGATACACGAACTCCCAATGATGTGCTAGTTTGATTCAGTTTACCAAAACCTGTTGCAGTCAACAGTAAATTAAACAGTTAGCCGGTTCTTAACTCTCATTTTTCAACACTGTAATGGATTTATCGTTCAGGAATGTAATTGTCAGTGTGAAATAATCAACAACAATAAAGATCAATCATTTAAGAAAAAGCCATGGCTATACATCAGAAATCTTTATAAGTGATGATGCTTGAACTAGCTAGAATATCACCTCAGCACTGAGGACATTTTGACAGGTGAATAATGTCATTCAGGTGTGGCCCTGTTGGAAAAGAGCCGTCATTAATGTGATTAGTTCCACCTGTGCTCATAGTGGAAACGGTCTGCCAGCCTATCAGCTGCTTAATGACTGAAATATCACCTGGACAGGGAAGATTTCACGTGAGTGTCACACACAGCTGCATTATGTTGAGTTTTCTTGTAATTTCAGCAGATGGCGCTGTGGTTTAGTTATATATACATACATGAGTAATACTGTAACTGAAGATGTTTTTATTTTTATTTTGATTGCTGCTTATTTATTAATGAATATTTAAAATAATACATACGATTTAAAACCAGAATGTAAGGGGCTTTAAGTGTGCACAAAAGGAAAATAAGGAAGATAAACAAAATAGATGTATTAAGGAAATTACAATACACACTAACATGTTATCTTGGGGAAACAGAAAATTAATATAGATTATCATTTAATTGAATTTTTAAAAAGTGACATTTTCTTTAGTAATATAAATTGAGTTTAATGGGATGAATTGGAAGTGTACCAAATGAACACCGTCTCCACGTTCCCTATAATTACTGCCAAATTGTTCATTTAAATTACTGAGTGAATTGGTAGTTTAGAGTCTTATGATGTTGGACTGTTGTATTTTAATTTTACCCCTTATAAAAGACATTTGGTGGAGTTGAGGTCAAACAGCATGTCAGTTATTTATTTATATATCCACATATTTATGTATTTGTTTGTTTACTTAATTACTGACTTAAGTGAATGAAGCAGTGGCTTGGTTTCTTAAATCGTCATTTAATATCTACGTTTTATGTTTTATTTGAATTTTACACAAATCAAATGTTTATACTTTTTGCTTGTTATGCAGTGAAAAGTGTCAAATTCAAAGGTTGGATTAACTGATATTTCATTCAGCCCGCTATAATATTTATGTAATTTCAGGCTGTTATAATGCACTGTGGGTGGCCATATTTGCATCAGTCATGATGACTGGGGTTGAAATGTACCACTTTACAACAAAATATAAATGTTGTCGACTCATTATGGCCAAACAACCTCAACAGATATGCTTTTAAAGTGGTTTGCTGTCATTTTTCTTGACATTGTAACATCTCTGACCATCTGGTGTCAAACCACAAAACCACAGTAAAGCATTTGTTGCCAGAAGAATGGTTTCGTAGTAGAAACAAAGCTTTAATTTCTCTTTTGCTGTCATCAGTCATCATATCATTTAACAAGCAAAAAAATAAATAAAAACGAAACTTCTGTCTCATGGATTATCACAGAAAAAAAAAATTACATCATTCTTTCCAGGAATGATTAATTAAATGTTGTTTATCAATTCTTTTCTAGGAAAGTATTAGGAAACTATAGGTATAGTAAAGTGTAGACACCATGTTTATTGATAAATGTAAATACGTTATTATCTGGCGTGTCTGTCCTGCAGGTTCTGTTCTTCCTCTGCACTTCCTGGAGTCACCAGTTGGGGGCGTCGATGGCCTCCCGTCCTCCCTGCGCAGAGTTTTCTCCTCCGGCACAGAAAAAGAGAGAGCAGCTGCTTCTCACCTCCCAGCCTTTGCTCTGTCATCCCCCTCCTCCCCCTCCTCCCTCAGGAAGGGGAGCACCACACCCTGTCGGCCAATCAGAGCTCAGCTCCACCTTCTCCATCACATCATCTCAGTTTCCAAGGTAACAGGGCACCCCGCTCTCTCCCTCTTCCTCTGTTTCCATACTGAAAGGTGCCGCATCATCATCCTCATCCCTCCCATCCGTCCATCCCGCCGTCTCATACTGAGCTGGTGGCTAGTTTAGCTTTAGCCTCCTCTCTGTTAGCACCGTCTCTCTCTCTCTCTCTCTCTCTCTCTCTCTCTCTGCAGTGGGATTGCCACAACATCAAAGGCACCTCCCTTACTCTCTCTCTCCCTTACTCTCTCTCTCGCTCTCTCTGCATCCTCCAACATCCGACACTCAGGAAGAGAAGAAGAGGGTAACGAGATGGACTAAAGGAGAAGAAGAAGAGAGATGTGGTACGTACTGCTGAACCTGCTCTCTGCTGCTCTGTGTAACCTCCCTCCTGTTTTGTATACACGAAAGAGGAAAGTGTGTGTTTGTGTGTGTGTGTTCATGTGTGTTTGTGTGTGTGTGTGTGTGTGTGTGTGTGTGTTTAAGCCTAATCCTTCATGGAATGCTGATTTAATGAGCTGTCTGATGCTAATGCTATCATCAGAATGATGCAAGGAAAGAGAGGAAAAGATAAAGAGAGACACAGAAGCAGAGGGAGGTGACTCCCAGTGTGTCTCTCTCTCTCTCTCTCTCTCTCTCTCTCTCTCTCTCCCAGCTTTTGTTATGGAGGCCTGCTCTGCAGAAGAGCTCGCTCTGCCTGCTGCATACAGAAAGAGGCCAACACCTCTCCTCTCTGTTCCCAGTGCGCTGCCCTGCTTCATACTGGGCTGTCTTACTGGTTCACTGGGCTGGTTTAAGTCTCTTTCACTGGGTTCAAAAACCCCATATCGTTCCTGCGTGTGAGGGAAATCCTACTTTCTAACGTGGTGGTTTCTGATCAGTGCTTACCAGCGAGTATTTCTGACCCGATCTCATCTCTGTTTTTCCTTAAAGTTCAGATTTTGAGGAAAGAGGGATGAGTGAAGTTTAAACTTTGGGGTATTCTTGTACGATAAGGGTAAAGGTGTTTATGCATGTTCCAACTGGCCACACTCGAAGGCGGGGTGGGGAGGGACGAGATGCAGTTATTGTACAAACGCATCGAACGCATCCATGGTGTTGCGCCCGTTTGTATACACAAAAAGTGACGGAAGTAGTTACGTGAAGCATGAACAAAGAGAGCTCAGACCCTGCGTACGTTTTTACCTCCACACACCTGACCAATACACCTTTTTCACAGCAGACATTTTGACTTGTCATTGTAGGAAAAGCACAGGTGAAACAATTTTTGTTACAGGGTGAATGCGGGGGTCTTAAAAGTATTAAAAGTTGATAAATCAATTTAGCTACAATTAAGGCCCATGTAGGGAAATTCTTGACCTCCAGTTCCTTAAATTGTGCCATAACATACATATAAAAGACAATAACATAAAGAATAGATATATAGTACCCTAATAACAAAGAGTTCAAATGTGTGTGTGTGTGCGTGCTATAGGGAACAAGATTGTGTTTCTAGCTCTCGTGTATTACTGATATTACTCTTTCTAATAAACCTTGCATTGGGTTAGTCACTTAATTCATTCAACTCGAGGTGGCGATGAGGTCTTCAAAAAGGTCTTAAAAGGTATTAAATTTAGCTTCAGGATTCCTGCATGCACCCTGTGTTAATGATGGCTCAGTTCCATTAAGTGTCAGTGTTATCATTTACACCTGTGCTTTTCCTGCTGTGACATCCAAAAAATGTCTGCTGTGAAAAAGGTCTATTGCAGCATAAAGACTGTCGGTTTCAGAAAGTTACAAAAATTGTCGGTTGCAGCCCCGTCCCAATTCCAACGTCACAAAGGTGTGGGGGGACGCTGTTAGAAGATGCGATAAGGACTTCGGTTTAAGCAAAGAGACGCCTTAACGTTGTACTCATTCCCGATAATTGCAGAGTTCTGGAAACACGGTGACGTCGCTAAAGAGAAGAAGAAACACGAGCAGTCAGACGATCAGACAGTTTATCCCGATTAAACCACTTTATTCGGAAGTAAGACTGAAAGCGAGCACACCTGAAATGTTGGTAATAACAGGGTTTCCTCAGTTGGTTTGTGTAAGGGTAGGCCATGTGTTTTCCCACAAATCCCCACCCGATTGAGCCGTTTGCTTAGACTTTTCCCAACTTGTAAAAACACGGGAGGTTTTTTGTTTTTGTTGCAACATGCTGCTCTGATTAATTACCGTAAAGTGAAATCATGAAGTGATTGATAAGATCTTTCTGAGCTAAATCTGTCGTAGACTCAGGTTTTAGGACCCAAACGCAGAACACACGGAACAGAGCTCGGTAAATAGACCACAGTCTTTTATTGAACAGAAAGTTGGTGGGTTGTGAGAAGTTCGGCGTAGTTGTCTGCCGCTTCGGGAAACTCTATCGGACCGGGTCGGGGCGAAAACTGGCGGCACTCTGAATGGAGACGGGGCTGACGGCACAGGACTGATGAGTGTAGATATGGTAGCAGAACAACCAGGCGGTGGACTGGTGAAGCGAGGTGTAGAGTGGTCTGGAGCGGTGATCACCGGCAGCGGGCGTGTCTGAGGCAGAGAGAGATCCAAATCACCGATATGCAAGATAATACTCATTTAATCATAACTTACAGTTAGCCGTTGAGCGTGGCGTACTCAAAATGCACGGGGCGATCTGGCGTCGGTGGTGTGGAGGTGCCTGGTATATGAACGGTGGAGACTGATGAATAATGGAATGCAGGTGTGCCGGTGATCAGCCGCAAGCAGGTGCCTAGGAAGCCAGACAAACAACACAAAGACAGACAGAGGACAGCCAGAAGACATAAGGGAGGGTGGAAACACAGGGTAACATGAGGATCAGAGGGGCATAGAGGCTAGCTATGACAAAATCAGACAGATCCTTCTGCATCTCGTCCCTTGATCGGTTTAGTTACCTATTTAGTCACTGGATGACGGCGTGAACAGTTGCCTCACTCATTAAATATAAATTAAAAAAACAAAAAAATGGCCACTGCTGAGTGACGTAGCACATCTGCTCTCTGTTTGCCTTTGTTTTCTCTTCTAAATGAGTTTATCAATTAAGTCTCTTAACAAGGTTTAAAAGCCTTGTTGTGCAGGCTCCTGCACAGTGTTTATAAGTGAGTATTTCTGACTTTACCCGAGTATTGTTTCTCAAAGGAAACAGTGAGGAGTTTAGTCTTAAATTATATTCTGGTCTTGTTTCCTACATGCAGTGTCCCATTTGCGGACTAAGAAGGTCGATCCTGTTTGTCTTTCCTCCCTCCTTGTTTCCCATCCTCCAGGAAGTAACTTAGAAGAAGCAAGGAAAAGAAAGGAAGTGAGGAAAGAAGTGAATGACATTGCCCCGGATGTAGATCCCTGTGCAGTTGGCTATAATGGCCGTTCATTGCAGCTACTTTCTGTGTTTACTTTCGGTCAGACTCAGAGACAAGCGTTTGAAATGATTCATACAAACAATGTTCCATTGTTTATTTGGAAAGCTGTAGGAGGCTCACGCAGCACGAATCCTAGCAAAGGAGGCGAGTGCAAAGTTAGCACGACCCACAGAGCCACAATAGACACATTAATGGGAAATAGGCATGGTTGAAATAAACGGCAGGTTGAAATATTTCTCTAAGAAGGACATGTGGAGGAAGATGATGAGTAACTGTTCATCAGCCATGTCCATTGTTGTTGATCAAAGGCTGGGTGGGGCAGGTTTCGACCTAATAAATGTCTCCGTTATGTGGCATTAAATGGACCTGGCATCAATGAAACTTCCTGCCGGGTTACTCCTGTGTTTCTTCAGACAAAGCTTCCTAATAATAGGATGTTGCCTAAATAGTTTCTTCCAGTTTTCGATCGACTGTTAAGATGGCAGCAGGCAAAAAACAACTTCCAGTAGAAGAGAACGTAGGGAAGGAGAGGACAGTGGATTTAAAGGGAAATATGTTGATAATGAAGAGCAGGAAGTTATTACAGTACAGTGTGAGTGGTCAGTACAGCCCAGCTCACTGACTGCATTTTCCACTTCACAGGTTATGATGTAACTATCTCCAGGGCTGTTAAACTGGGCTGAGTGGCTGCAGAGAAGCACAGAAGCGTAGATGTCAGAGCAAAGGCGTAGAAGGTTAAAGTGGGTGTAGGCTTCTCCTGTTACAGATGGTTTATGGGATTAAATCCACACTGAAACAAAGAAGGAAGAAGAGTTTATACAGGCCATGCAGTGAGTTGTAGCTGGTTTAGTGGACATGATGATGCTGATCATGATGATACACAGCAAATCCCACCTGCTTGTCAAGCTAACCTCTTTTCCACTAGCCTCAGCTTCATCATGTATTTTTCTCATAGAGGGTTTCTTACCAGTGATACTGGGTTTTTCTGTCCACATTATAAGTTAGAGTAAATAAGGCATCCACTACTATACAATTTTGGTAGTATTTCACAAATATGAGGCCATGATAGCATGCTAGTGATGCTTACGAATGTCGTACGGGACATGGAGTCATCCACCTTTTTTGTGTTAAGGTGAGGACACACGTTAAAATTTTTGAGCTGATCATAAATATGATTTGGATCATTTGTTTGTTCCAACTTCGGTTGTGACAGTTGGGAGATAAAATCACGCAGTGTGTGGTGTAGAAGGATCCAATCTCTGCCTTTTGTTTGATATTCACGACTGAAATTGGGATCGTTGACTTCACGTGCGTGAGCAGGAGAAATAATTATATAAAAACAAAACTGACCGAAAACGGCGAGCAAACAATGCGCAGTGAGTGAGAGACTAGCTATTATTTTATAATAATATAAATGTTAAAGTATTGATAGCTGCATTTGTCCTTCAATGTGTGCTCCTTTCTAGCTGCTAAGATTAAAAATCAGTGTATATCGGTGGAAGAATGTGCGGTTTGGCGCCCCTGAAGTTTCCCAACGTCCTCCCAGATCTATTCTTCATATATGTTACAATCTATCTATAATTTTGTCATATTGATTGTCCGTACTGTCATTTTATTATGTCGGTCTATTCTGTACACACTAAATCTATTGCATGTCTGTTCTCTGCTGCTCTTCCTGACGTCCGGAGTTTTTCCTCACCCGAATCGAGGGTCTGAGGACAGAGGGAGTCGTATGCTGTACAAATCGTAAAGCCCCTTAAGGCAAATTTGTGATTTGTGATATTGGGTTATATAAATAAAAGTGACTTGGCTTGCATGATAACCAAGATGGTATTCACTCTAATTTATTATATATTATCCAACTAATGGAGGAGCATATACAGTAGGTAGCTTTTTGTAAATTTTTCTATAAAAATGTTTTTGAAGAAAACCTTTAACATCACTTTGGTGTTGGTAGCAAAAGTGTGGTATCATTGTAGCGCCAGTATTGACGTCTTTTGAGGAAGTCTGCTGTGTGTCAGACAGAATCAGTCTGCTCTGGTGAGATGACCTCCTCCGTGTTGATTTAGAAACTGATCTGAATGCAGTTCGGCCAGGTGCTATTTAAGCTAATGAAACAGTTTGAAGGTTTGGCTGAGGACAAACACAGAGGATGGCTGTCATTATAGCAGAGTGAAACGCCTCCTGCTGTCTGTTGACGCACTGCTTTGGTTAGGACAGGATGATTGGCATTAATGCAGGAGATTCACTCCACACTCATGTGCATCACTTGGTTAGAAGCAGGTATAAACCCTCAGCCTCCAGACCTCAAGCTGGTGTCCCCAAAGCCCTTCCTTCTACCACTGCAGACACCTGGGAGAAGAAGCTCAAGGTCCAGCTGGTTAGATTTGCATTTTCTCACTATTTTCTTGCTATGTAAAAAGGCATTCTTGCTGACTTAGCTTTAGCCACCCTCCGGCCATTAGCCCCTGAGCTTAATCTGTGACCTCCAGCATTTATTCCCTGGTCTCCCGCCTGCAGTTTTCTTATATTAACACAGTCATATATTAGAGATGGCTAATGAGTGAGACGCATTCTGGATCTCCCAGTACAGATGGACAGACTCCCTCAGGATCACCTGTAATTAGCCAGGAGCTGCTTGTGTTTACTGAAGTCAGTTCAGGTCAAGTTCATTTGTAAAGCATTTCATAAACACATCTGGAAGTGTTTAAGACAAAAATGCTTCATAATTAATTTTTTTCTGCAAGACAGTCTTGTCAGATTTGTCAGTTTTTGCAGAGCAGCTGTTTATATACCAACAATTTACTAGCCTTTATTTTTTGCAGCCAGTAAGTGGCTTATAGTTTAGACTGACTAACAGTTCGCTTGATATATATCTCTTCTTGAGGAAAGTCTTTTACTTGTTCTCTTGTTTTTTGGGTGCTGGGCATTCAGCTTTAGGTGCATTACAGCCACCTTCTGACCGAGCTCGTAGTCTGCGTTGTGCCTACAGTGATTTAGATTTGTGGTCATTCCTCTCTGTTTTTCTCTAATTATGGTGACGTAGGAATTAAAACCAGAAATCATTCTTAAACAGCTGACATGGTGAACTGCATGCTGGTCCGGTCTGTATAGCCTGAGTGTCTCCACAGCTTCTCCCTTCAGAGCCGACGCCCTGCATCCCCAGCAGGGACAGTACGGTGAGGAGAGAGGCTAATGATCTACTGTAGTATTAGGATGACACAGCAGGAGGTTACAGTACAGCACGGTTCACCGCGTCATCACACCCTCCTGTTTCAACATCTGTTAGCCACACTTTAATTTCACAGTTAAAACGTTTTAAATCTGAGAAAAAGAAAATTCAGCACAGACACTATTATAGTTTACTGATTTAACATACAGGTAAAATGTTCTAAAAGTGCTGAAAGTAGGAGTGTATTCATTAATTTGTTGCGTTGGTTCCTTGATTATAAATTATACCGACTCAGTACATCAGTCTGTATAAAAAAAGAATGGAATCTAATTATTCCAGCAGCAATAATCAAAATAAAATGCTTTTAATCGCAGTAATCAATTGAACTGAACGTACTTCCTCCTCTCCCAGGATGGAAAAGCTGTGTCACTACTACAACTATTACTACTGCTGAAATATGTACTCCTCACTGTTAAACCTGACATCAGCAAACGGATGGAAAAAATTAGGAGATATTCAATTAACAAGCAGTTTTCCACTTATTACATACTTTTTGTCTCATATTTTAGAATCATAATCCTGCTGTCTGTTTTTCACCTTGTAGGAGATTAAAGGTAGTTTTATTGCACATACAGTTTTGGCTAATCTTGAATCGTAGTTTCTGAAATTAAATTGGGAAAGAAAAATGAAAATCAGTCTTGAATAAAATCACCAGCTTGAAGAATCCAGTCAGCTCAAATCACTGTTAAACCTTCAGTTACCTGTTACCAAAACCAGTGGTGGAGGAAGTATTCCTGCACTGAAAATGTTACTTAAGTAAAAGTATAATCAGGAAAATGTACTTAAAGTATTTAAAGTAAAAGTACTCAGTCCAAAAAAATGTCCCCTGTGACTGTTATACTATTAAATATTATATCATCAGATTATTAATACTCATGCTTTAATGTAAAAGCAGGATTTAACTGTTGTAGTTGATTGAGGTGGAGCTCATGTTTAATTATTTTGTATCGGGCTAATGATTATTTTCATTATGGATTAATCTCCTGATTATTTTGTCCATTAATCGATTGCTTGTTTGGATTGTAAAAATTCTAAAAATAGTGAGAAATGCCGTCACAATGATCCAGAGCCCAAAGTGACGCCTTCACAATGCTGGTTTTTGTCCAATCATTAAAATTATTCAATCAAAATTATTAAAAATAAATTCAAATAATTAAAATGAAAAGCAACAAATCCTCAAATTTGAGAAGCTGGAACCATGAAATGTGTTTGCATGAAAAGTTACAGACGATAATTAACAGAGTTGCCAATTAATTTTCTGTCAATCGACTTATTAAACCAATGAATCAACTAATCATTTCAGCTGTACTTGTACATGCTGTTGGGTAGTTTAATTATAACAAAACGTCATCATATTTATAAGCTCTTCATACATTTTTGTGTGCAAAAATCTGAATTTGTAAAGTAACCTAAAACCTAGTAACATGATGCTGATTAACAAGAAAGTACTCTTTTCTAAATATAAACGTTAGCTGAGCTTAAACCTATCTTTATTTGTCCTTTTACCGCAAATTACATCATACACATAGAGACACATATCTAATAGGAACATGTAATACATAATGTTATATGCTCACACCATTCAAACCCAGTGTGACATGTTAATGAAGCTTTCTTTATGATCGCTCAGAGAGAGACCCCCGATTCAACAAGAGACCAGAGGGCCCCCCTATCCTTTGTCATCACACAGTAGTGCTGGGAACTCAGTCAGCTGTGTGTGTGTGTGTGTGTGTGTGTGTGTGTGTGTGTGTGTGTGTGTGTGTGTGTGAGATCACCCACCATCCCCCCATGTTTAAGTTTAACAAATCACGCACAATGTAGGTTGGAAGGGGTAGCACATGATGAGGTTCAGGGTTCAGGGTTATCCAGCTCCTCTCTGGAGAATAGACCGCTGTAACACACACACACACACACACACACACACACGCACATTGGGTAATTTATTTACTTGAATATGGGGGATGGTGTTGGCTGTTGCATTTGCGTTCATCTCACATTTTCTCTCAAATCTACACCAGGTTACAGTTCGAATACAATATTTTAGGCTCAACTTACTGCTGACTTAAATTAATATTTCATATTTAACTGTAACTCTCTGATATAAACACAGTTTCAGACAGGACTGATTGTGCAGTCTGCACAAGTTTCCCACCTAGTGTAGAGAGGAAGACTTTGATCAATTGAATCGCGGCTGAATAACTGAAGCGGTGAAATGTAAGTGAACCGTAGGTACAGACCTGTTTATAAGCCCACATATAATTTACGGCATTAAAGATTTGTAGTGTAGCTACTTGGCTGATCAAAGACCTCATGATAACCTCAAGAGATATTGTGGACAGTTTTAATGCAGAATGAATGAAAGAATCTTATTTTCTCTGTTGCTAAAAGTGATGCTAGCTGCAGTGTTGTTGTACTCGACCCCCCTTGACTTCTGATGACTCGTGACTTGACTTTGATTATTTGACTCTGATTTTGTTTGTCCTGGATTGTACCTGTACCCCTGTGACCTCAGCTCTCTGGTTCAGTCACATAGCGTTCCCTGTGCAAACCTTAGGGGGGGAAATCTAAATGTTATTGTTTTGACCTGTTATCCAGGAGCGGGTGATATCTTCAAAGGGGTTTTCTTGATCTCATAGATGTCTACTCTCTGCCGAAACGATAAAATGTTTCCCTGGTGCAAATCAAACATTTAAATCCAATATTTCCACACTTTTCCCTAATAATGGAGTGCTCAGGTTACATATGGGGCTAGATGGTACCCTGTCTATTTGTTAGCCTAGCTTGTTGTTAATGTAGCTTAATCTTAAAATGGGCTCAGACTACAGGAGTTTTGGGCCGAGTTATCCTCAATTCACCCCTCCCTACAATCGGAGGATAAATCTGGTCTGGGACCTTGGTCGGTACCGATGTTCGGCCCAGATTATTTGGTAATGTGAGGGATTTACAGATCCAGTCTTAAACCTCCCGAACTGCATGCTAATATTAGTCCCGGAGCAGCTGACGGTGTTGACAAGCAACGGTAAACATTCTAGCCCTTGAGGCTAACGTTAGCTAGCATACTACTTCTGACAGATAATAAAACTGACGAGTTAAACTGAACTGAGTTAAAATCTCACCTCCAGTTCTTGCTGAAGAATAGACAACCCATGCTGACCGCATCTCCCCAACCATTTTCTCATCCAGACTCGTTCCCTCTGCTTTAGTTTTTTCTCACTGCAAAACGTCAGTCTCCGTTTTGTTTACATCTGCTTCCCCATGAGATCACGTGTGATGGTTGAGTGTTATTGGCTAAAGGCGGGGACACACATTATGACTGTTGAGCCGATTATGAATGTGGTTTGGGCGTGACGGCTGATGGGACCAAGTTGGACCGGGTCTGTCTCAGTCTGGGTCAGTTGGTGTTGACAGGTGGCAGATAAAATCACATACAAGTCTGTGATATGTAAAGAGTTTAATTTGATTCAGATCCAGTTGCTGCCACTCGTTCTCCTAAAGATATTTTAAACATGTCTGACATTCGTGATGACGTCACTTGTGTATCGCCCCAGGGAGATGTACCGGTAAATTAACAGCTTTACCCGAAGTTAGCTTCATTTTACAAAGTTCACTCACCTCCAGTTTCCTCTGTGGACTCTACACTCCTACACGCCTCTCCATCCAGGATCTCACCGAACTCTGTGCTTTTTCCTCCTTTTTTGGCCTTTTCAGCACAAATGTCTCTGCATATAAACAGTGCAAGCTTCTGGTTGGCGTCCATGTTTGTTTTGGTACAAGAACACGCAACAGTTGGCGTTCTCGTGGGATTTGCGTGGTCGTCTACCTCCAAAACTCCAGATGTTACTGACCAGTCGCTCAGGGTGTGGTCTGGTGTACTGTCAAAGACTAAAAACATACAATCTTTATGTTGGTTTGTCCAGTCTTTGTAGGTTTCAGCTGGTCTTCAGGTTTGCCCCAAGCTTTAGTTTGATGTTATCCAGTCTCGTTCTTGGCCTAGCTTGTTATTGCATGGCCTTTATCCAGCTTTTTGATAACTACAGCTAGATGTTAGCCCATGTTGTCATTGGTTTAGCGTGTTGTTAACCTATTGTCTGTGTTAAGGCCTACCTGGTAAACTTGTTTTCATTGTAGTTGTGAATGTAGATGCCCTGGTTGGAAAAAGTGGATTTTATTCAAGAATTCATAAAATGATGAAACTTCATTGTGAGTGTAGATTTTCTGGTTGTGTAAGCGTAAATAATCTGGCCGGTGGTTTTGCATGCAATGTTTTGAAAAATGAAAAATCTTTTATTTTCTTCTCCACATTCTGCAACCATTACTGTGGCAGACAGGAAAGATCGAGTCGTTCTTTCTTTTTCTAATTTTGTTCCTCTCCTCTCAAATCCATCCTTCGACCGGACTCTTTTGTTCTCCCTCTCCTCTCATATTTTATCCTCTTCTCTACTCCCTAAATAATCTCTCTCCTTCACTTTTCCTCCAGTCTCTCCTGACTGTCCTCTACTATCTGTCTCCTTTCCTCTCATATCCTAACATCCTCTCTTCTCACCTTGCATCTTCCATTTCTCCTCCACTCCTTCCATTTCTCTATTTTTCTGTCTCCTCATTTCCTCTTCTTGTCATCCACATCTCTTCTCTTCATCTCTTCCCCCTTTACCTTCCTGTCTCCTCTCCTCTCTCTCTCTCTTCTACTCTTATCCTCTGCCTTTTTGCCATTTTCTCTCATTTATTTTCTCTCCTGGCAGCTACCTTTGTTTCAGCTCGCCATTTCTCCTCCATTCTCCTCCTCCTCTTCTCTCTCTGTATCGATAACATCTGCTCAGACCTCGGGGTGTGGCAGGGAACACTCAGTCCTGGGTTTCTGTTTCTGACTGTCGCTCAGTACAAAACGGAGAACCACAGCATCTGGTGTACTCAGACAAGTAATTTAGTCAACAAAAATAAACTGTGGGATTGTTTGAATAAATTGAATATTTAAAATTAGCCCATTTATTTGTCATTATTAAATTAATTTAATTAAATTACAATTAAAAATACACCTATTTACAGCAAAGAGGCAGGGTTTTCAGTAAGGGAATACTATGTTTTCTTGGAAAAAGTTTCACTTTCACTGCGTCTTTCTTAATTATCCAGCTGGTGAATACAAAAATGAATATTGTCACCCTGTTTTCTTTGGGTTATTGAAAGGCATTCTTGGAAATAAAGGAAACCTTGCTACTAGAAAACCACTCCATTGAAGTCACGGGAATATCCCTGAAGTCTCAGTCAGAAATAAAAAGTCAGACTGAGTCTTTGATGCTGATCTGAAGCTGCGTGTTTGTTCTTTCTCAGCTCCACTCAGGCTCCTCAACACTTGCTCAAAATAGGATTTTCTGGCTCCAGTTCTGCCAAAGGTTGTGGTAAGCAGGTAGTCAAACTGATGTCACAGACAATATATGCCTGTATGCAATTTCATGATTGTTTATGATACTGGGAGATCTTTAGGATAGAGAGATCTTAAGTATGTGTGGTTAATTTTGCAGTGTTGTAGTGGTTTATTAAATCTGTAAAGTCAAAAAAAAAAAAAAAAAACATTTTTACACCCAGCAACACTTTTGCATCCAAGTTGGTTCAGTCTGCCAGTTTATGTGACAGAGAGGCCATTATCTGGAAAATAAATTATTGAACACACACACACACACACACACACACAGAAAACGATCTGACAAAATACAGGCAGGCCAGCCAGCAGCAGATACCAAGATGCTGAGTGCTGACTCCAGGCCAGTGGGTTTGGCGGTGCTCAGGACTGAGAAGTGTGGCTTTAATCCATATATATATATATATATATATATATATATATATATATATATCGCCTATTTTCTCTCCAGGATGGAAAAAATAATCTTCCTCAAATCTGAGAGCTTTGCTGGTCATGAGTTGCGTTAGGGCGTTTTCACACCTATAGTTTGTTTGCTCTGGTCCGAATCAGTTGACGAGTTTGCAAACTTGGAGCGTTTTCCTCTTGGTTTGGTTTCTTTTCACACGGAGAAAAATCCAAGTGTGCCAAAATGCATCACTACAAACCACGTGAAGACATTCACTACGCCTGCTGGTCTGACGTGTCTCGGGCGGGAGCGAGAAAGTAAATACAGGAAGAAGGTCCTGTGTTCTGGCCTAGGGCATGTTTCTGTGAGAGACACATTGCTATGCAATTTAACATCGAGGAACGGCACAGTTGGCATTTGCTCATAACCGTGGTAATTATCTGGGCAATATACCAGGCAGAACTACACCAGCAGAATGCCGAATGCACTTCGAGGAAACGCCTTGAAAATACTAAACTGCTTCACACACACTGAGCAGAACAAGGGAGCTAATACTGAGCATGTACAACGACATGCTAACCGTCAACATGTTAAACCGAAGACGTGTTCGGTGACCATGTTAATGGTAGTTTATGGTAGTTGGGTCGGATCGAGGCCGGATCACGTTCCCACTGGGCCGAGACCACCTTGTCTCAAGGGTCTCGTGTGGTTGTTTTGGTCCACACCCGTAATGTTTGGTCCGTCACTGTGAAGTCAGTGTTTGTTCCCAGAAAGAAAGAGACATCAGAGAGACATTAAAAGGAGTTATTATCACTTTCAGTCAACTGTTGCTTTTGTGTGTTCCTGTGATGAAGCTGTTATATCCATTCTGCTATCTTTTCATTTTTTGTGTATATCCAATGTAAAACAAAATTTCCCGTCAGCCAGGTTACTTCCTGTCTGCTCTTCCTTTTCTCTGAAGAGGATAAACATTTCCCTTGCGGTAACATAGCATCTTAACATTTCATCATTCTCGCATGAAAGTCGTGTTTGTTGACGTGCAGTGAAGCACTTAATGATTTCCAGCAGGGGCTATTTTGAAAACTCGTCTTGTTGGTGCGTTCAAAGACGCTCTGACTTCTGTAATGTGACAGTTGAAATGGGACCCTGGTGTTTCTGTGCTGGCTGCGATAAAGACAACCAGTGTTCACTAGTTCAATGAGTATTTGATGGGTTTTGTTACTGTTGTTTATGCTGTATGAGTTTAACACAAAAATTGTATTTAATTTAGTTTTAGTTATATGATTCGTATTTATTCAGATTTCCCCAGTACTACATAGTAAATGTTTTTGTCAGTGATTTATAAATTTTGATGGTCTAAAGGTTGGACCGTGAAGGAAGCTTTAGTTGTTGTTGTTGTTGTTTTTTCTTTCTATTTTTGGACTTTCTCTGTTGTTTGGAAGTGTATACACTACACTCCTGGCTTGTATGAATTTATGGTGTCTTGTAGGGCCAGGAAGATTTCAATCTTTGACAGACTACACAAATCCTGCACTTAGTCCTACTGATCAGTTGGAAGTAATGTTAATGTCAATCAATAACCCGCCATAATATTACATTGATGTTACCTTACCTTTTTATAAATGTCGGCGTGATGGCCTGCAAGTTGTCGTGGTTTGTTCCAGCTGTTTTGTCGCTGTTTGTAGATGAATTTAGTCCACAAATTTAAAATTTTTTCTCCTGCCAAGATCTGGTTAGCTAGATACCACGTCAGTGTTGCTGCTTATTAGTGCAACAGGTCGAGGAGCTAAGTCTACCTCTGAAGAGAGGTTTGTGTGGCAGTTCTAACAATCAGAAGCTAATTAAGTAATTTGCCCATTCGTCCGTCTTTGACGTTATCTTTTAGTTTTTAATGGTGACGGAAACTGTATTACATTTTGTAATATTTTTTGTTTTCCAAGGTTACTTTTATGTAGTTTTTGTCTAGTTTTCGTCTTCAAGGTCGTACAGAAAAAGATCTTCAACAAGGTCTTAGTTTTTGCTGACAAAATTAATGCAGATCTTTGAAATATCCAATCTGTGTCAAACCTCTTTAATAAGCTTATTTGAGATTTCATTGCCAAAAATGCCACCTTAAGGGAAATGTAAAAAAAGAAAATCGGCTTATATATGGTCCTCAGATTATTTTAAACTCTGAAATATCAATATTGGTATCTCTAAAATGTTAATAGTTCTGCAAATTTTGATTACAAAAGAGAAAAGTTATTGTTATTCCTCTGATGATGTAGTTTTTTTGGATGAAGTAAATTTACATTATTAATAACAATTATTAATGCACAGTCAGGCAGAACCAAAGGCCATCCATGTATAAACCAACTGTCACATGTCACAAAACCAGTCTCTGTGTCATTGATCAGGTTTGGAGCGAACCAATCAAATGGCAGATTGTAGCTGTTGTAAGTTGGCTGTTACTGTCACCCATCTGTATTGTAGTCACATGTTGTTACTATTGTAACTGCATACAAACACAGCCACAGAGCATAAGATTTAATACATTTCTCGGACAAAATAATCAATCTCAATGAGACAACGTCCTTTGGTTTGACCTCTTTCTTTCTCTCTGTCTGCAGTAATACCTTTTATCAGCCCAGCCAGTTTCTGGAGAAAACACAGAGTCACAGAGTGAAACAGTTATTAGCTCCGATCGAGGGACGTGGAACATTTATCATCACTGAACGAATCAGATGATTGAAAATGTTCTGCAGAATGTGTGCAGTTCTTCTTTTCAAATCACTTTGTCTCTGAAAACGTCAGCAGTCTGTAAGGAAATACTGTGCAGTAATATTACCCGTAATTACACGGGAAAAAAACATGGCCTCCACACACGCTAATGGTTTGGTCCATGTGGGAATCCAGATTGGAAGGTCAAGAGTGGTAATGTGATATAATATAATGTAATGTAGAGGCAAGCCACTGCAGAGGAATGGATATAATGTTAGTAATTATTTAAAGGTATGTACATAAAGTGTGTGTAGCCTCTCCATGTCAACTTATCAACTATGTTATACACGTACATAGTGTTCTTGATTAATTAATGAATACATGTAAAAGCCTTGTAGGAAGGTATTAAAATGATCATGTAATCAATGTAAGACTTCCTTCCTGCGGTTTAATATAAACTGATTCATCTAAATATCAAGTGTGGCTCAAAATGAAAATAGAAAACATGTTGAAGAAATTAATTATTAGAAGAAAATAAACAGTAAAGCACATTAGTAAATGGAGTAAAAAAACAATGATGAAAAGAAAATCCAGCAGGTTAATGATGAAATTGAATGTTAAAAATAGTGTTGTAAATAAGTGGAGTTTGTGTATATTCCTACAATTAACACTTAAACTAATATCATACGTAAGAATATTAACATTTATATGAATTTAGCAAATAACATATTATGATAAAGTTTGTTGTCATGCTTTCAATAACAATGGTGATCCAAAAAAACAAAAAAATAGAATTGCTATGTAAATTGCCATATTATTAACGCACTGACCTGAATCACTTTTAGCTGTCCTTTACTGCTTTATAGAGAATATTAACTGTACATTGAAATATAGACTAAAAACATGCAGAAGAGGTGGCAGTAGTTTTCTCTCAGGCTTTTCGCCAAGTCCCACCCGACTGTGCTGTGATTGGCTAGTACTCGTTACACGCACGCGTGCTTGTGATTGGATGCTAGCTGTGAGTGTGGCAAGTCCTTTTTTCGACACTGTCAATGTACAAACCACTACTGACGTTGAAGATAATGTAATAATAATACAAATAAAAGCTTGGAAAATAGTGACTTGGGCCACCGAATATGATGAATTTACTGTTTATCAGATTCTTGTTGAGTAATGGGACCGGTCCCTGCTGAGGGCGGTGCTGGTCGGTGTGCCAGGCCTGTGAGCTGGCTGGAGCTCTGTCAAGTGACCGGTCTCATAGAATAGAGGCTTTTATTTCCCTGCCGATGGATGGTTTAAATGTCACAACACAAATGTCCATTATAAAATGAATAAAATTAACGGGAACCTGTGGTTATCTGCTGCCTTGATCTCCTGTGGGGTGTTCTGACAGCGAGTCAAGTCTCTCCTGCACCAAAACAGCAGAGAGAAGCTCCACAAACAAGCGCGACAGCAAACAAGTGCCTGCTGGGGTTGCTAGCTAGCCAGCCAGCCGGCCAGTCACGCTCACAGACCCCGCAGCAGGGAGAGACTAAACTGACTGAGTGAGGGACTCAGTCACGGCAGCTTACGTTTTTGTTCCCGCTTGTTGCATCTACTGGAAGTAACGTTATAGTTTATGTGAAATGCCGAAGCAAAAGCTCGTGTTGTGATATTTAAACCATTCTTCAACAGAGAAATAAAAGCCTCTTTTCTATGAGACCGGTCACTTGACACCAGCAAGCTCACAAGCCGGGCGGACTGGCCAGAACCGCCCTTGGCAAGTACTGGTCCGGAGCTGGGTCCAGAGCTGGGTCCGGAGGTCAGTGTGTTTACCAGGGAAACTGTCAACATAGTCCTTCAGAATTAACGTTCCCCATTACTCAACAACAATCTGATAAATAGTTAATTAATCTTAATTCATCACATACTGTGCCCCGTGTCGCTATTTTCCAAGCTAGCGTAGCGGTCATATAATGGCGATCGCGCTACAGCTAGCATCCAATCACAAGTACGCGTGGAAGTAACGAGTACCAGCCAGTCACCGCACAGTACGGCGGGACTTGGTGAAAAGCGAGTGGGGAAAAAAATAATGTGGTTGTGCAAGGCTGCAACACGCTGCACCAATCAGAAGGTCAGAGAGAGGTGAAACCTAGGGCAAAAAAGTCCAGAAAGTCCACTTGCTGCTGCTCATAAAGTTGATTGCTGTGAGCACATTGTAACAGGTGACATAGATGAGCATATCAATACTTTTATCAGCTCAGAGCTTCTCTTACGTGGATTTTGACGGCTGGACAGTAAGAGGACACACTGTTTATTAAAGAGATTTAGTGTGTAAATCAAACTGAAACAGTGGAGGGTTGGACACAAAAATATTATTTTATAAAATGAGGGTGGGCATATCCCTTGCACTTGGGTTGTTTAAATCTACCTCTTTTAAAAGCCTTTTGACAACAAATTAGACCGCAGGGTTTCTTGATCTTGAGCCCTTTAAATTGGGCTTCAGTGCTCTGATTTAATTTCATATTAGCAGTTAATTCTTAGTAGATAATTCTCTGTGTTCTACTTGCTTCCTTTTTTCAGTTACATTTTTATCTTTTGCATCAGTCTCGGTGGTGCATGCAGGATTTATGCTGCTGCTACGGCCACAACACGTGACTGAGTTTTATTTTTTTTAGCCTCTGCTGCTCTTATTCTCCATCTTCTTGTTCAGAAACATGATACAGAGAGAGAGAGAGAGACAGAGAAGGAAAGATTAACGACCAGGAACAGAAGATCCTCCAACACATCTTCCTCCCCTGTGATACATTATTCATTGTGGGGCTGGGCTGGAAGACCCCTGGGACTCACACACACACACACACCCTGTTGTTCCTCTGTGACTGCAGTCTATCTCATGGCTGTATTTTCTTTCTCCACATTGACCTCTCCGCCGTTTATTTTAAGTCCCTGCGTCACAACTACGCACCCTCCTTCTGACTTTAACAGTAACACACAACGTTTGGTTCGTTGTAAATGATTTATAACATTAACGGCTGAGAGCTGAGTTCACACTGAATCCTGTCTGCGGTTGTGTACCATGTGCTGTGGGTGTGGCCAGTAGAGAGCTAGCTGTGGCTGCCAAGGTGAGGCTGGCAGCATCACCACAGGAGGATGTGATTTACTGTCATGGAAGAAGTGCAGATAAACCTATTTGGAAAAACGTCCCCCCCCCCAACAATTTGTTATATTACAGAAAAGCATCTGTTGTTTGTTAAAATACTTATAACAACCCATGTTTTTAGTCCACAAGATTAAAAGTAAAGCGTTCACCTAACAGTAAATTTATAATTAGAAAGGTGTATCAGCAACACATAAGCCTCAGATATTTAATAAAATGGCAGTAAACTGATCGCATAAAAATTTAACTTACAAAACAGCTGTAACAAAAACAGTACCAACAGATAATACTCCAGCAAGAGTACTTGAGGGGGAGATACAGTAAGATATGTGAGTATTTGCTTGGTCTCAAGTCTGAATCTAACAATGTCAATTGAACTGCAACTGCTATATAACTATGACAGTAGCGTTTGTCACTAGCAACAGTACAACCAACTGAAACCAACTGCTGGTGGCAGGATACTCACTGCATCAAACCTCTAAATGATAGTTAGTGTATGCATACAGTCTGTGTCTCGTCATAGTTGGGGGCGTAGTCAGGGTGGAGTTGGCGAGGGGGAAAACAGTCCTTTCCCCCAGCCTGGAAATGCTGGGAAAGCGCGGTTTTTAAACTCACATGCTAATGTCAACAAGGTGTCATGTCTTAAATAGAGTCCTTGCTGTCACTTGACAAAGACCGCTACATTGAAAAATTAAACAGAATCAGAACGGATTGTTCTCCATATCTCATAAAAGACTGGATGAATGATCCAACTAAATGTCTCGTTCCCAGATACAGTAAGGCAAGTGAGTGCTTTGGATGTTGTTGTGGGGTCTTTTGTGACCTCTTGGAAGACTTTGGAGTGGCAAAAAAATGGAAAAAACCCTATATCAGTGAGCATACTGCAGTACACAGTTTTCATTTGATTAGGACAATATTAAGGTACCGCACTTTTTATTATTTAATTAAAAACAATCAGTCTCAGGTGGGACAATAACCAACTGAAGAAAGGCAGGACTCTTCAAAGAAAGAAAATCACACATTTAAGCTTCAATTTAGGAACATTTGTAGAATCTGCATCAGCTCGATTAAAGTGGAAGAAACCCTTTTCTCTGCTTCAGCCTCACTCTGTGATCTCACCTGATAAAGCAGCTGCTGTGTTACATAAAAATCTTTCTACGGTGTGGCTTTAATCTCGGCTTTAATCTCACAAAAGACAGATGAATCAGATCCTGTGTAAACACTCGCCTGTCAGACTCCAGACTGCCGATTCACAAACAGCCGGCGAGCTTTGAATCATGAGATCAGTGAGGATTAGACGTCAGAGAGGATGTTAAACAAGATGATTTCTGTAACGTGTGCATGTTCTGAAACTCAGAGATGTTTAAAAATGCTCAGCTGAGCCCACACAGAGTAAAGGACTGTATGTTTGCATTAATGCTTGGTTGTGATAGACTGAGGACAGGATAACATAAAAAGGTCAGACAGTAAGAATCTTAACTAAGGAGGAAGGGCTGGGGATCGCATTAACTATACCTGACTTTAGGTTTCTGATACCAAAACAGTACTTTGAGACATGAACACAATTTTCTAGACAATCTTGTTTCTCATTTAACAAATAAAACCAACATAAATCTAAACTCAGTAGTAGTAGTAACAACTTTTCTGAATTAAAATAGTGTAAAATTGTCAAAATGTAAATTTAAATCAAGAACTATCTGATAACCCAGTGGGCAAATTGTCTGTGAACAATGTCTGAATCTTTACCACAAACAGCATCATTTTCAGCTACGTGAAGCAGCTTGTTGTGCCGTGTCTTTAGATGTTTCCAATCAGTTAACTCTGATGCAGTGAACTATTTTTACTCTCATTGAACAGTCTGAGACATATTATATTAATTGTGCATGCCAGTATAGTTTTTGGCTGATGGACTGGTGGACTCTGGGTGCCAGTTCGATACATGACCACGAATTTTCTGTCACACCTAGTTGGTAGCAGTTTGGTCAGTTTTCGTTTTGTAAGCTTAGTTGAAGTTTTTTAAAAATGTGTAATCTGAATTCAGTTTGGCACCTCAATGTGAGCTTAAATTTGTCCGATGATTTGTGTAGGACAACAAACACAGAGAATTATTTACTCTACTTGTGTGTAATTGTTTGAGTGTATATACTCTACAGTATATGTGTGTGTGTGTACGTGTCCAGCCTGCGTCCCTATTGGCATCTCTGCCGGAAAATGACCTATTTACTGGACACTGTCTAATTAAATCATTAACACAGGGCTCTGTTGTATCAGTATGGAGGGTTGTCTGTGTCATGCCCTTGCTTTTCCAACTCCTGCTGCCATTGAGAGTCATAAAAAAAGTCCTTATTATCAGTCACATTTCTGTTATATCAACAGACCCAAATCACTTGCAGCACTGCTAGTCAAGAAAACATTAGATGGTTCGTTTTAGAAGAAGAAGCTTTACTTTATTAATCCCCATGGGGAAGTTCTTTTTACACACATAGGCCCGAAATAGCTTGCTTGTAGACATGCAAATGTGGAGAGATGGCGGAGTGATGGGCTGCCACGCAGCGGCGCCCCATTTTCAAGAAAACCAGAATTTGGAAAATGACAGGAGGAGCCTTGTTACAGCTGAGATTTGTTGAGGAAATAACATCACAGCTGTGTGTGACAGGCTGAGCCACCTGTCAATCATGCCAGACATCCCCCCAAACATACTCACTTTAAAGGTGGGGGTATGCGATTCTGGAGAAATACAATACCATGACAAATACCATGATATAGAGCGAAAACAACGACACAGCAAGTAAATTTAACTAACGTTAGCTAGGTTGTGGGTTAGCAAACTGTCGCTACAGTTGCTGCTGCTAAGCTAACAGCCAGGGAGGACGAGACGGTTTCCCAGAGCGAGCACAGCAGCTCCAGACAGCGATACTCACAACTCTCCTGCTACTATAGCTAACATCACAACAACAGCAGATCTTGGCAAACTAGAAAGTTAGCTTAATGTCCTCGGGCAAGTCATTTAACGTTACCTGACACACAAATCATGGCTGGAATAGTGTTGTGTGGCTCGGTCCGAGTCTCTTTGTTTGTTTCCCATTTACAGAGCCAGGGCACACTGAACGGACAGCTAGCGGACCGTGAGGAGATTTAAATTTGACAAAAAGACGTGTATTGGATTAGAATCACATACCCCACCTTTAAGCCTTAATACAGTATCTTCGTAACGCTGTATTTTACCATAGTTTCCTATAATTTCCTATAAAGGAAGTGTAACTGTAAGTAGGACTGTTCCAGGGAAGGACTGTGTACTTTACAGTGTTGGGCAAGCTACTTGGCAATTGTAGCGAGCTAAGCTACCAGTTATTCTACATTAAATGAAGCTTCACTACACTGAAATCTAGCAAGCTAAGCTACAGCAACATGGCAAAAGTAGCTTACTACATCGAAGCAATTTTACTTTTAATTTTTACATTGAACCAACTTCAGTGCTATCTGAGTGATCAATTGTAGCTAGCTAGTGGTTAGTTGTTGACAAGTTGCTGGCTGGTGTTTGCAGACTGCACTGAGTTGTAGTTAAACTAGTAAGGCCGCTACTTGTAGCGCTGCTACTGCTACTTACACTGGTACTTTGGTACTTATTGTAGGAAAAATGGAAAGTGTTCAATTGGTCCACTTCCTGTTAATTAGTTCCAATTAAGTCTTCTAATCAGTGCACAGCAGGTCAGCTAAACATGCAAATAATACAATTCAACATAGTTTCAGTTTTGTAGAAAAATCAATTTACATGGAAATATTTAAAAAGCAATTTTTTTTCTGGACAAACAGAGTACTTTAAAATAAGAAAATAAAATAGTGGTTATCAGAGGTAAATGGTGTAGTAAAATAAGGAAATATAAAACTGAGAATTTGATATATATATATTAAAATGGGTTTTAATACATAATTTAAAAGATGATACAGATTTATTAAATTATGTCTGACTCACAGGGACTTAATTACTGTTAAACTACAGTAATGATTGTGGAGCATTATAGGCAGGTGATTCACGGAGGTCAAAGGTCACATAGAAAACGTAATGGGCTCTTTATCAACAGTCGTCATCATCTCATTAAGGCTGATGAGGAGAATTATTGATCAGAGTCGTGATCATAACTGCTGCCATTGTTCTTAGTTATCATGCTGATCATAAGCGTCATCGCCTCCTCATCTCTTGTCCTTCCTCACTTCTTTCCTCTCCTCTCCTTTTCTTCCTCCACTTCCCTGCACTTTCCCCACCACCGCCCCCCTCTCCCTCTCTGTGGTCATGTGGCCGATGAAGTCATGGTGATGCTGATGATGTCATGTCGGTTTCTGCCCACTGACCTCATCCTGACGGGCCTCACAGACAGGAAATGCTTTTCTAACGCCGAGAATAATGTTTCAGGGAAAGAGAGAGGAGGGATGTTTGCCGCTTTAGAGAGATACTTTGAAGAGTTTATTTCTAAAAAGAGAAGAGTAGTTTTTTAAAGGATGGTAAGTGAATAAAATAAATAAATAAATTATCATCAGTTACACAAAACATAAAATAAAGGCATAAAATAACAACATAAATGGAGTAAATTTGATTCAAATGTTTTAAATAACAAAATATATAAGTAATAAAGTAAATCAGTGGTTCCCAACTTGTGGGTCGGGACCCTCCAACAGTTCTCAAAACAAATCTCAGGGTTCACAACATGATTAAATGGATAAGACAGACAAAAAAAAATCCTGCCACACAAAATTCTGTTTATTTTTGTCAGATTGTTCTGTAATCTAATGGTTTTACTTCAAAATATTATTGAGATGATTCAGTCAAATAGAGGAAAAGATCTCTGCGGTTGAACTGCTCACAGCTAATAGGCATAATCTGCGCTGAGGGGTTACAAGTAGACATTGCTTTGTCTTAAGGGGTCACAAGCCAAAAAGATTGGGAACTAAATGACTAAATAAATGATGTAAGTAGATTAACAAAATAAATGTTAATAGGCTTAATCCATTTTATCTTACAGACACAACTGAACAAACATCTGAAAAAACCCCAACAACAAATTGAACCTACATGAAGGAGGCCTTGTAATGCAGATACATCCAAAGAAGAAGACGGGCCTACTGGAATAATCACCAAAACATGTACTAAGGATGTCCCCAGAGCCAACCCTAAGGATCGGTATCGGTGCCGGTCCGGGCTTATTTTAGTGGATTGGTACCAGCTAAAAAAAAAAAGTTGCTCCAACAGAGTGAGACCTCTTCTCTCGAGCGTCACGTCAATTTCAGGAGTCAGAACCTCCCAGTTAAACTTTCATTCATATCATGTCTCAATAATTTAAGCTTATCAACTTAATAGTTTTGAACCAGGATGTCCAGTATTTGGAAACAGTAGCTCGTGAAAAATAAGGTGTGCCAAAGTCAGTAGGATACAGCTGTTATTTCAATGTGCCAGATACATGTTTGATTAGCATCGCATATCTTACGCTGCTTTGTAAATAAATAAATAAAGATCAGATACCCAATATTAAGGTGTCATAATGTGACATAGCCTCGGTGTGCAACTTAAGTCACATGATAGCAGGTGGTCATATATGGCAGGGGGATTGAAACTCCTGTCTCTGGTGCTCGACGTGAATGGCCTCCTTGGTCTTTATTGTCTTGTTCGTCAGCGTGTTCGTGCTTCACTCAATCAAACCAGTGAAAATAAAGTTGCAGCCTCATCCCTCTCTCACCCCTGTCCTCAGCTGAACTGGGCTGAACTGGGTTACCATCATTAATCCTGTCAGGCAGGTTGAGTTTATCACGGACTGCTTTTCGTTCTGCTGCTCTACTGACATCATTTCTCTGCTTCGCTGCTGCCTCTGCTGCTAATGCTGATCAATACAGAGCCTGAGTCACCCCCGCACTGCAACACACTGACTGCTGCTGGTTAATGGGTCACTCTGTGTGTGTGTGTGTGTGTGTGTGTGTGATAGAGAGAGAAAGAGATTTCACACAGATAAAATCGTATTTGGCAGAAAAACCAGCCAACGCATTGCATTCTTCTTTTTTTTTTTTAAGAATATTTTTTTGGGCTTTTTGCCTTTATTTGATAGGAACAGCTGAAGAGAAACAGGAAATGTGGGAGAGGGGGTGGCGTCGGGGTGACATGCAGCAAGTGACATGCAACAAATTGCATTCTTTGAAGATGTGGACGTGGAAATCAGAGGAAGACACACATTCATACATACGGCTCTCATATACGTTTGAGATTATTTGAGAATTTAACAGTTAAATTCAACCACTACTTTTATTTTTGTTTTTTGTGAATGTTAAATCTTTGTTTTGCTCTGCTGAACAATAAGGCCAGACTGCAAACACGACTATATTCAGATTTTTTTTATTTGATTTATATTTTGGCATCATGGCTTCAGAGCTAATCTATTTTTTATTTAGACTGTGCAAAGTAACTACTGTGAACATCTCCAACTTTTAATATGTAAATAAAAAAGTGCCCTGTTCCACTATACCAGGGATCATTACTGGAAATAGGCATTATTAAGTAGGACGTATTTTTCTATTTAGTCTCTATTTATGTTGTATATGTGTGCCACATTTTATTCATTAGTTTATTTTAGTTGAAAAAATTAAATTACTTTATCAGATAAAATAACACGCCATCACTACTAGGTTCATGTGCCTATATATATATATATTTTAATAAAACATTCCTGATTTGAAGCTGCATCCTTTTTTGCACAACTGATGTTTATCTTAACTTTTTCATTTTTCTTAGTATTATTTTTCCCCGGAACTGCTCTCTGTTATGTCTTTATGTTGGTATGAAATTCATGCTGAAACCTGCAGACAGGCTGAACTGGGAGCTGGATGCATATTTTATTCAGAGAAAAGAGGATATGAATAAAACATTTTATTTGTCTGTTCGCTGCGTCTGCCGGTGCTTAAAGGGATTTAAAGCTACAGCTGAGATGAAGGGGAGGAGACACACCCACATGGACAGTGTGTGTGCGGTGCCATGCTGTGACAGCCTGCATGTCTGAGAGAATAACAGTGGAGGGAGAGCTACAGCGTGAGAAAACAAAGTAGTGTCTGGGAGTTCAAAAAAAAAAAAGAAGCGAGAGGTTTTGTCCCTTTCATGCAGACAGAAGGAAGAGTGGCGGAGATAAACAGTGACAGAAAAAGAGGAAGAGTTTGTTGTCATCCGACCACATCCGTTTGATCTCCTGCCTCCACATATGGAACAGTGTGGATGACTCCATCTGGTTTTAGAATATGGGATTATTATGTCGTGCAAGGGAAGATGGAGAGGTCAGTGTGAAAGTGTGTGTGTTTTTTTATTTTCTATTTTTCGTTTTCTGTTATTGTTTGCATTTGTATTTTGTGAGAACCAAGACCTTTAGACCTGCAAAGGGAGAATATTTTGCAAAGTGAGGACTATTTAAATGTCTCCAGTCATGCTAGCAGCTCTGTGAGGCTGTACTTGGGTACATCGGTGCTTTGAGCTAAATGCTAACGTTGGGATGCCAACATGCTTACTGTGACATGCTCACATGCTGATGTTATAATGTTCACCATCTTAATTTAGCATGTTAGCATGCTAACATTTGCTAATTAACACAACACACAAAGTGCAGCTGAGGCTTACGGGAGTGTCAGTAGTTTTGCAGGTATTTGTTCATAAACAAAGTTTTGGACAAATAGAAATTTTGAACTGAAGATGTGATACTATATCTGGTGATATTCAAAACTTTTCTTATTGTCTACAAATCTCACGTGCAGAACCAAACCAACAATGAATGTATCTACTAACAAGTATTGTGTGTGTGTGTCAGAGCCTGATATATCTTTGTCTGCGCCATAGCGCTCCATCGTTGTCTAAAACTATTAAAAACACACAATGAGCCACACTGTTGCACAGGATGACATGTTCCTTCATTACCATGAACACACACACTGTAGTTTATTTTAACTCAATCCCACAGACACCATCCTAGGCATGGGACGATATGAAAATTTCATGTCATTATCCTGACCAAAATAATTGCGGATTCACAATATTGTCCCGATAATAATCAAAATATGCTTAAAACTCTTAAAATGGTACTAAAACATACTAGAATCACTTTATCGTACATTGTGAGCATCCTTTTTTAGTGAAAAATAACCAAACAAAACCAAACAAATGGAAATAAGGTAATCATAAATCATAAGTCCCCCTGCATAAATAAAGGATAAATAAATAAATAAAAAATTTAAACATTGTGTGAGTCTGTTCTTTCTTACGTGATAATTCCTGTATTTTTTAAATCAGGCTCTATTTTTCACTTCACTAACATGATGTCAGATGGTACAGACAACAATTTCATCAATTGCATCAGTATATATAATTTACCCCTGATCTAAGAAATACTTTAACAACAATAAAGTCCAACTGGTATTGGCATTGTGCTTTTCAAGTCACTCGTGAGGATATTCACGATTATCCCGATAATGGAAATTTACCATGATCAACTTATCTTGAGTGTTTTTTTATCCCAATCCGCAATAAATATATCGTCCATATATCGTCCCATCGTCCTACTGCCCCAAATACTCACTTTAGATAATATGATATAGAAGAACACCAGTCTGATCCTTTAAACACAAAGGAGGTAATTGTTTAGGCCTTAGAACACCAGAATGCCTCAACTTCTAATTCCCCAGTTTAATAAGTATATTTTGTCATATTGATTGTCAGTGAATCCGAAAAGTAAATTTACATCATGAATAAACAGAAATTTAAGTAAATCACTTTATTCTTTATTGATTTGGGCATTGTATTATCATATTATTATTTTTATTATTTTTTCCAGCCTGTATATATAATCACAGTAAACATAACAATAAGCATATCTAAAACACAGGAGTGTACAGTCAGTGCACAACAGTACTGACCAAAAATATCTTTTTTTTTTTTTTTTTTTTTTTTTACAACAGAGCAGAATAAATATAACAGTCTTTTGGAAAGAAACACTAATGATCTTATCTCCTTGTTCACTAAATAAAAGATGCTTTGGCAAAGCTGAATAAACCAAATTAGAAAAATATGAGTCAATATGTAAATATCTGAGTATTCAAAAAAATCCATTAAAAAAATATACAGAACATGATAGTTTCGTGCATTTAATTTTTGACTTCAAAGTATTTTTAGCCTTTCTTGCAGCACTTGCAGAACACACACCCTGTCTGATCCATTTAAGGGGGCTTTCACACTCGCAGTTTATTCTCAATCCCAGAGTAATTTGCTTAAAAAGTTACCAATGTGAATACTTTTCCAGAACCGAGGTGCAGACCAAGAAACTGTTCCCGAGTGTCCACCTGGAAAAGGTGGTCTGAGATGTGTTCCCAGTGGTACGAACCATGTGCTGTCAGACAATTCATGTGATGCAAGACAAATTTCTGAGGAATCTGATAATAAAGTGCAGTTTGATGTGATTCTGTGTAATTAAGCTTCAAGTTTGGAAATTACCAACTGTGATCAAATCGTGATACTGTATCATTTCTCACACAGCTCTTTCACTCTGTCAGTTCTCAAAGCCAGTGCTGTATTCTTTCAGTTGGAGGAGGTACGGATCGTGGATAGTTTGGCCCATGGTTGAGTCTCTCTAAGCTTGTACTCCTCCATGGTGGCTCAGGGCTTCTGGACACTGCGAGTGGAGGTTACCTTCTCCTTCACACTGTCCAAGATTTTGAAGGACAGGTTGTTCAGGTGTTCGGCCATGTCTATCAGAGCACTTGGGATCGGCTCTGGTATATCCGGCAGGGAAAGCTGAACTGTCTCAGCTGCAGTCTTGAAGTTCTGCAGGAATGGGAGATCTTCAGCTCTCAGCACCTCCTCTGTTTCTCTGATTGTGTCTGAAAGAGCGGCTATCTCTGTGCTCAGAGCCTCACTCTTCCTCTTCATCATCTCACTCTTCTGCTTCTTTTCCGCCCTCAGTGCAGCAACCCTGACCTCCACTTCCTTTTGGAGAAACTTCTGAAGCATGGAGAACACTTCCTTAATCTGCCTCTCTGTGTCTTGAGCCTGGAGTTCAGTGTCTTGAGCTGTTTGATCAAAGTTTTCTTTAATGTCACTGAAGAGCCACAGTTTCTCCTGTATGGGCTTCAGGAGGCCCTGAAGTACCTCCTTGTAAGCCCGAGCTGCTTCATCGATAGGCATGATTCTGTGGTTGGTGTGTGAATTTGAATGCAAACAGATGAGACAAACTGGCTGATAATGATCCTGACAGAAGTGTTTTAGTTTCTCTGCGTGCAGACTGCAGAGATCTGCAGACCCTGTTGAAAGTCTCTCAGTTCTCTCCAGTAAAAAACCTTCACACAGGTTCTTCAGTGCCAAGTTTAGGGGTGGATCACTTTGTAAAGATGTACTCTTACATAATGGACACTCAAGAGTTGTTTTCTCTGTCCACCATCTTTGAAGACAGGCTTTACAGAAACTGTGACTGCATGACAGGAGGACAGGCTCTTTATAGATGTCACGACAGATAGAACAGTAAAGATTCTCCTCAACCCGAAAAGCCATTACCTCCAAGGTATACTAAACAGCAGCCACACAGCAGGCAGTCACGCTTCCACTCCCAAGTCAAATTTCTGCTTACAGTCCAGTCTCACATACAATGTCTCAAAGTGCTTTACCGCAATGACAGTTCCTGACAACAACAAAAAAAAGTCTCAGCACATTGGGTAAAAAACAGAAGAAACCTTGTGACAGGCAATTCAATCCCCTCCTCTAGAAACTTCTCAAAATGTACGGTCTTTTTCTAAATCTCCTGGAGTCAGCAGCTGGTTGAAGTTGCAGTATTCCCTGTCTTTCTACTGTTTGCTCTGGTAGCTGTCCCCTCGCAGTTATGAGAAGTTTTCAGTTTCGCCTGGATGTAACTCGTACAGCATGTCTCTATGTGTTTGTTTCTGTTTTAAACTGGATAATCAAGACTGTTTGCCTGGTTTGTCTCAGGTGATTCACATAATGGGTTAATTAATGGGCTGTTCATTTCATTCCAAGCATTTCTCTCAGTACGCACTAAGAGCTTCACATTGATGCAACTCATAGACTGTATTTAAATAAGCCGTACTTCCTCACATGTCCCACCTGAACATTATGGAGCTGTTGTCTACATTTTGCCTAAAATCTTAGTCAGTAATGTTATCTTTTTGGGTTTCACTGGCACCCTAACAAATTATGAAGTGGGTCCACCCAGCATGAAAGCCAGGCTAGTTACAGTGATGATATGATGATAAGTTCCTGCATGACGCAGATGACACACCCACCTGAGCTATGTATGAAATGTTGACAGTCAACTTTGTTTTTGAGCAATCAAATCAAAAAGACTTCCGCATCTCCCCAACCATTTCCTCACCCAGACTTGTGCTTTTGTTTCTTCTTACTGCAAATCATTAACGTTACCAAAGCAAGTTGTTGCACCACCTCCATCTCCAATTTATGTTTACGTCTGCTTCCTCACGAGAGCACGTGAGATCACAAGAGCATGTGAGATGGTGTATTGTTCCCTCTGGCACAATGATCTTAATAAAATCCTGTAGTGTGTGATATGCCATTATTTTCAAATCTTGTATTGTGAGCATGGTTGAGATTAGAGAGAAGAACATCTGTGAAGTTTCTCCTGATGTGCGTGATGCAACCTGATTTCACAGTCGGTTAGGTTTTTTAAACTCCTGTAGTCTGAGCCCAGCTTAACTGTAGCAGCCGTTTCTTATCCCTATTTCGACAATGTTTGTGAACAAATGAGCTAAGGCAGTTGATATTAATATAGTCAGTGGCACACTGCTGCCACCAGTGTAGCTGAGTTTTCAGTGGTCACCTTAGTACTAACCTGCTGTTTTAATCCTGAAGTTCATACCTTCTCACTCACGGACAGCAATTCCAGAATACAGAACTAACAACATTTCTTCCAAATTTATAAAGTCTGTTAGCTGCTGCAGTCTGTTGGCTGGCACGCTTAAATTAAAGGTTTCATTGGGTGTATGATTCTAGTGCCTTGTGCAAATTCCAACCCCTGATAATGCCGGCAATAATGGAATAAGAGTCAGTGAATCTCAACTAAATTTACTCTTCACTTAATTCTTTCCTAATTTTGATGTTATAAGGTCATTTTGTCAACCTTGTGTAAATAATCACAGTAAGCATGATAATAAGCATTCCTAAGACAGTACTGTCCAACAGCATAGAAAGGTTTAGTTCATTCCACATCAAAATTATATTAAAATTTCTGTTATATTAAAATTATATTAAGTGCCTACCAGAGACACAGTCATGGTACATTTTAAAGAACTACCCGATATTTGATTCCAATAACTACATTCAGTTGCCACTTTATTAGTTCCACCTAGCTAAAACTAATGCAGTCTTTATCTACAAAGAGAAACAAAAAAATGTAGAATTGAGGAAGTTAAAATCAAATTAGCTTTTCAACAAAAATTTACATGAAGCAAGAGTCAAGATAGAGATTGTCTTGGCATCTATATATCTCAATAAACAGAACATTCATTGATCATACTATACATGCTTGTCTGTTTTTTCCACACTCAACCTTTCTCACTTTTCGACTTCATTACCTTCATTGTAGATATTTGCTGAATTCTGTTTCCTTTTTTCCCTTTTCTTGCAGCACTTTGAAGCTGCTGTAGTCCAAATCTTCTGAAGTCTCAAGTCCAAACCTCTCACATTATGAGATATTCTGTTTTGAACGTTAGTACAGGCTGAAGACTGATGTATACATGGTTGGTGGGAAATTTGTCTTGAGGAATGAGACTCGAGGACTCGTAAGGTTGAGTCCTTGAGTCTCACTCCTCATTGGCAGTACAAGACAAAATGGCCTCCTGGACACAACTTCACTCCGGAGTGTATTTTTAGGACAGTACCACAGCGGTACAGGATTAGTTTTTAGGTCCAGAACCTCAGTAGTGGAGATAATTTCCTTAATACTGCCCAAGACGGTAAAGGAAAGGTTGTTCAGGTGTTTGGCTGTGTCTGTCAGAACTTTTTGGAACGACTCTGGGACATCCGGCAGGGAAAGCTGGACTCAGCTGCAGCCTTGTAGTTCTGCAGGAAAAAGAGGTCTGATGGTCCAGACAGAATAGTTCGGCGTGCACATTGCACAGAGCCTCAGACCCTCTCTGATCTCTCTACTGAAAAAGCTTCACACAGGTTCTTTAGTGCCAAGTTTTTAAGTGGATCATATAATACATATTTTCTCTTACAGACTGGGCACTCATGAGTTGCTTTCTCTGTCCACCACTGCTGCCAACAGGCTTTACAAAAACTGTGGCTGCATGGAGGACAGGATCTTGAAAGATTTAATGGCAGACAAGACAGTATTCTCCTCTCACCGAGAAACCATTTTCTCTCTACAAACAAAGCTACAAACACAGCAGGCAGACAGCTCAAATTATTCAAACCGGTCAGTCACACTTCCACTCTTTCCTCTAGAAAGTTTTCTGAAAGTCCTAAATGCATTGAGGAGTTCCCAATATCCCAGTATTCCCAGTATTTCCACTGTTCCCTTCTGTAGCTGTTCTCCCTTTTGGGTTTTCGCTGGACATAACTTTTACAGTCTGCTCTTGTATGTTTGGACATCCAAGAAAGAGTGTATTTCTGTGTTTGTTTCATGCAATTCTAGAAAGAGATAATTGCTGAGCCATAAATGCTGAACCATGAACTGTTATAGAGCTGAGAGGTGTGTTTCATTACAAGAGATGATGTGGTGATGAACTGTAGACTAATAACATACAGTACACTTAAATAATCTGTACCTTCTTCCATATGTTCCAACTATAGTAATACTTATGGAGTTGCCATCTAAACTTGGCATACTTTTCAGAATCACTGAATGTACCATAATTTTGTTGGCTGTCCATGTTATCGCTTTATTTGTTGCTCTGACATCTTATCTGCTTTTAATGACACCATAACAAGCTTAAAAGCTAAAGCGAAATGGTCACAGTCAGCATTGTTTTTGAGCAGTAACATCCACGTTCGTACAACTAGCTTAGCTTTCAGCATCACAGATATACTGTAGCCAGTATGCTTCCGTTCTACACCCATTTTCACTACTGATGGAGTACTCCATCAATTTAGCTTTGCACTCCTACAACATTGTCGGAATTATGATGGACAGTTTAAAAAAAAACAACTTATCAAAATTGATTCAGGAGAACCACAGATAATTTTTACCCAAACGCAATTTGACCGCCGTCAGTTTGGACGGAGATTTGGTTGTGTTATGCTAATAGCGGCTAATGTAGCCTGGAGCCTCTAGCCTGCCTCTACATGCCTCAAGCATGTAGCCAAGTCTTCAGGGGTAACCTTAGTACTAGCCCACTTTCATAACTTTAATTTACAATGAGCTTCAAAGTGAAGCATTACTTTCCTAAAGGTGTGTTCAGACTGAATACAAAGGGAATTTTAGAGGTGGCGTGATTGCATATAAAGGTACAAACTGAGGCGAAGAGCTATCCACATCTCATCAGATTTTTAACTTTTTTTTTTTACTATTTAACTTTATTTCTAAAGGTCGCAAGCTAAACCCAAATGGATTCAATGAGGTATTTGATACTGCATTCACATTCAATAAAATGCTATTGAACTCCAACCCTAATTATAACCAAATTACTGCAGTTCCTATATACTGTATAGGAAAACCGTTAATCTCAGGGGTGGCGGTTCAATCCCTGGCTTCTACTGTCCACATGTCCACAAGTGTCCTTGACCAAGACACTGAATCCCAAATTTCTCCTGATGGTCGGGCCAGCGCGTTGCATGGTAGCTCTGCAGTGAGAGAGTGTGGGAATGGGTGAAAGAAAGACAGAATTATCCTCTTAATTTCATCAATTGGTCCTCATAAATATAGAAGTATAGGAACACACACACACACCACAAAGATGCACACATGGCAAGTTTTTATGCTGAAATACTGATCAGTAAAATCAGTGTTCTGTGCAGTCAGGTGAAACTTTGATTGTTGTACTGAATCAGAGTCTTTTATTGGCCTTGAACAGCCAATCACCGTGACTTTCTTTGCCTTCTATTTTCTAACCTCTTATACATTAATTATTTGTTCCTTCGTTCTTTCCTTTCTTTCCTCATTTCCAGTAATTCGTTTTTTCCATCTGTCCTTCCCTCCTTATTTCCTCCTTTCCTTTCTCATTATGTTTTTTGTTCCTTTCCTTCTTCATTCCCTCAATTTATTATTCCTCTATTACTTTGCTCAACCTACCCTTTTTCATAACCTTCCTCTTTCCTTTCTTCCCTGTCCTTTTGAAGTTATTTACCCCCTCCCTTTCTTCCTGCCCTCATTCTTGTTTTGTTTCCTAATTTCTTCCTTCTCAGAATCATATTTTGATTGATTTCTCTCTCTCTTTTGCTCTCTCTCTCCAGTTTACTCCAATGAGGCTCGTCCACCCACATTAGGAATCCTGTACTTCTCGCTCCCTCTCTGACACTATGAGCATCGTAGCTCTCTCACCCGTGGCCCCTGAGCCGCCGTCCCCGATGGTCACCTCCATCACCCCCGTCACCCCGACCCTGGACCCTGACACCTCCACCTCCCCCACCGCTGTCTCCACCGATCCTCTCAGCCTGGACGTGGAGCATCAGTCCCAGGACGGGGCCTCCTCGCCCAGCTCCGGCCCCAGTCGAGGCAGCCTCACTGGGGGAGGACCTCACCTGGGGCGAGACCCTTCCCAGAGGTAACAAATCATCCATGATGATGACAACAAGTTATCTTTTGAGTTCTATGTTTTTTAATTTGTCAAATAGTCTAAGACAGTTGTTCCTAAATTGGGGGTCAAGACCCCCTAAGGGGTTGTAAAGTAAATCTGAGGGTTTGTTAGATGATTAAAATGATAGGAATATGATTTTAAAAAAGCTGATTTCTGCTGTACAAATGATGTTTCATTTTCCCTGAACTTCTGAATTTCTAATCTTAGCTTTTATATTATGAAATACTGGATAGTTTTACCACTTTGGGCCTCAACAATTCAGATTAAACAATCTGAGAAGGGAACATCCATCTTGGTTGCAGACCACTGGTTTAACACATCAGATCAAATTCTGTTGGTTTAGGTCTGGGAAAAGTCTTAAACCTTTTTACTAGGGCTCCTGTTCTAGCTTTTGTTGGACTTGTAAAACTAAACATATGCAAAAAAAGAAAAAGGCTTTGAAAAGTAGTGTGACCCTCCACTTTCAGATCCACTTACAGCGTCATTAATGGATTTCTTTGCTACTACAAGCTGACAAACACACAGACCTGAGATATTATCACCTCATAAACTTCTTATGGCTAATGTTTTTGCAAAATTAGCTAAATTTACACACCCAGCAGACACAAAGCAACATTATCATCCCATTGGAGTGGTGCTGATGAATTTAAGCCCAATATTCACTCTCCTTTTAGCTCTGGTTTGGTCTCCACTAACTCCAGGGAAAATATCTGGCTCTTTAGCTGCTAGATGTTCCACTTACTTCACCAGCTAGTCTCTAACTGTGTCTGTCTGCTGTTTGGTGCTGGGCAGGTAGTGTACAGAGGGTTTATCAGAGCTTGTTTGATGAAAACAGCTGCCTTGATAAGAGTGCTGAGACTGGACAGTAAAGATGTGGGCAGTAAAACCAAACAATTAGCTAAAAAGAGGCTAAAACTGTCAGTAGAGCTTAGGGGAACTGCAGAGAGGTGATCATTTTCTTTGGGTTTGTCACTTGCGAGCAACCCCTTGACATTACATGTAGTCATCGACCCATTAATACAAAAGTACTGAGTAGTGCAGCTTTAAGTCTTTACATCTATCTTATGTGCAGTATGTGTTGTTTCAGGTCAAAGAAACCTCCGCCGCTCCACACTGGAGCCGACTGGAAGGTCGTCCTCCATCTACCAGAGATTGAGACGTGGCTGAGAGTGACCAGCGACAGAGTCACACAGCTCACACACTCTGTGGGACAAGACAGCGACAACAGACACGTGGACGTCCACCTGGTGCAGCTCAAGGTAGATACGGACACTTCTTTGTTGTTATTTGGGCAACTGTTACTTCCCCAGAGCCATCCCACAATGCAGTGCGCACACATATCATCGTCCACTCTTTACTAATCAGATTTGTTTACCTAAGCACTGTTGATAGAAACAAAGTCTGTTAGATCTTGATGCTGGAAAGACAAAACGTCCATCACCTAGTAGCTAGTAGCTTTTTTTTTTTGAAGTGTCAGCAACAACTGCTTACCTTTTTAGGCAGGTCATTGATGGGTCTCCCTGCTGTCTTGATGACTTCCAGGCCTCTCCCGGTGCAAATTCGTGCTGATTATCCTGTACTACAGTTGTTGACATTATTGTTCTGGGCCCTGCATAAATAACCTTCAAAGCTTGTAAAGCTTGCCGTCCCACTAAACAGGAGACCAAAAGCTTCAAACGCAGTCACAGAGATGAGATTAAAGTGTAATTGCAGGAGAGAAACACAGCACGTTTCAGACACGAATGCCCAAAATTGGATCTTTCTAAATCTCCAAACGCTTGAAACAGTTGCCAGTGAATGGTAAACCCAGAGTCAAAGCTTCTCAACCTTCTTGGGGATCCAAATAGGACCTTAATCGACTTGGAATTGACTTAATATGGTCTGAACTCGAGTTCTGAATGAAAGGAAATTTCGATCTCTGCAGCAGAGCCGGCAGGTCGACTCTGATGGTTTTCTCCTCCAGCAGCTTCTCTTTGTGACCCTTGTGTGTCCGAAGTCAGTGGAATATTTCTAACATACATGCAAACATGTATTGATGCCTCTCAGCAGCTTCGTGTTAAATTCATGAAGACAGCAGAACATCAGTCGATTCAACTGTCTGACCTCGGGCGGTAAATTACCCACAATGCCCTTCCTCTCTCCACAGCCTTGGTGTTATGTAATAACACCACGCAGGTGACCGTTCATTTTTTTTATGTAACTCCAGATAGTGTGCAGCCTTCAAGACCCAAAGCAGTACATTTTTGATTCTTCATCATCCAACTTCACCTCGAGTGGATTTTATATAAGAGGAGGAAAAAAAAGCTTGATGAGTTTTCACTCTGATTAGTCTTAGTCTGGTTCATGGACAGAGCAGTTCATGTTTGATTCACTCCGTCTGTGAAGAATTTAAATCCCTTAAAACCTGAGCGTCTTTTTTAGCCTTTGAAGTAGAATTGCCCCTGAAATACAATCATTAAACTGGTATTATTGATGGGCTTTAGCACTGGGTTTGACTGGTTTCTGTGTCCACAGGAGCAGGACAGACACCTGAATGCCCCTGATTTTTTATGGTTTAATTCACCGTGTACACTTCTGTATGAAGCGAAGACTTAAAAATGTGTTCAGTTTGGGCAGATATTGAAACTGATACCAATAGTTAATTGATATATTTACATTCCTCACATTTTGTAATGTGTTTGCACAATAATATATGTGAATATCTTAACCTCTGAAATTAATTTTCTACTTAAATTTCCCACTTTTTTGTTTTTTATATTTAGAATTTAGAAAAACTTTATTGCATAAATATTCTCTATCTGCTTGCCAACACTTCATTTAAGCTGTATGGGTACACTTTAATATTAAGTTAAATATTAAAGGTCCAGTGTGTAGGGTTTAGTTGCATCTAGCGTTATAATTGCAGTTTGCAACCATTTGAATACCGCATGTAGGAAAAACTATGTGGCCATGAAACCCCTGAAAAACGCGAACGCCCCTATTTAGAGCCAGTGATTGGTTTGTCCATTCTGGGCTACCGTAGAAACATGGCGGTGCAACATGGCGACCTCTGTGGAAGGGGACCCCTCCCTCTGTAGATAAAAACGGCTTATTCTAAGGTAACGAAAACACAAGGATTCTTGTTTTCAGGTGATTATACACTAACGAAAACATATTTATACAAGTAAATATTATATTATTATAATATTATATTCCATTTCTGCCAACAGCTCCTCCTAAATGTGACACACCGGACCTTTAAAACAAGATGCCATGTTATTTTACTGCAACCATTTTACCCAAAAGCCAGTCTGAAATTCATGTTATCTCTGGAAACTTGGTAACATGGATGACCATTGTTCAGTTTCATGTCTTCATTCACTCATTTCCTCTTCTGTCAAAATAATTCTTCACCCTTCCTCAGCACAGTTTATGCTCACCGAGGAACTATTAGCAATAAATCTTATGCTGCATTAAATTGCTGGTCGAAAAAATCTGACATCTGGGACTTCCAAATCAGCTGCTGAACAGTGTCGTGTTCACATGCTGTTACTATGCAAGTCATAATCAAACATACACCACCACAGAAGCTGCAGCCTCTGTCATCAGTTCCTCCATACATTCATTCACTGATAAAGACGCAGTTTTATTCTGTTGAGATTCAGTCTACATGGAGGATCTTTTATTGATGAGTGTGTATTTTTAACTACAGTGACTCAGATGTTTCCTCTTCATCAGGCTGCTGCTGCTCGCAGTGTTTCTTTAGTGTGTCGTAGGAGATATCTCCCCTCCCCTCCCCTCCTCTCCTCTACTCTTTCTTGTTTTTCCTCTCCTCTCTGCTGTTTTTAGCTCTCCTCTCTTCTCTGCAACACTTTGCTCTGTGTGTGTGTGTGTGTGTGTGTGTGTGTGTTCTCAGAATAAAACATGGCAGCAGCAGTTGTGTATCCAGTAACAGCTCCAGACACTTAGACCAGGAGTCACACTGATGCGAAAGTGGGGAGAAAGTAGAGTGTGTGTGTGTGTGTGTGTGTGTGTGTGTGTGTGTGTGTGTGTGTGTGTGAGAACGAAAGAGAGAGAGAGAGAGGATGTTTTCTATTTCCTGTCGGAGATCACTGTCTGCAGCTGAGTCACCTGCTGCCATGAGCAGGCACAGAATTTCATACGTGTGTTGCCTCTTTTAGCCCTTTCCCACTGCGCAAACTTTTCCAGGAAGCCAGAAAGCTTCTCTGGAAGCCAGAAACCCGAAGCCTTACCTGTGTTTCACCTGGAAGAACCAGTATTTAGTCTCGCTGTCGCAGTCCTTTCATAAAGTCCCTACTCTTTCGGGGCGGAGTTTGCAGTCCTGAATGGCTGATCAAACACAAATTTCAGGCTGCGACAACTTGTTAACAGCTTCAGTCACATGGTAAACAAGCACTGGTTACAGCTAGAATCTGAGAGAGAGCACATCTCCTCAGCATTACAAATCACATGTTGTTTTTTCCTCGTGTGAAAATCGCTTGTCAATGTCGACTTTTTAAAATCCGTTGTTTGTCTAATTTGCCTCATCTTTGTTTGGTTTTCAGCTGCAATAGAAACAGTGATGCACAAAAGGGTGTTTTAGTTCCTGAGTTTAGTTCTTGGGTCTCCTTAGTACAGTTTAGTCGAAAAGCGTTGTTTATTTGACGGCAAATTCATCTTACTTCACCTTAAAGTGTCTCTTGGGTATCAGACACTCACTTTCTGTAGACTTGAGAGGTAGCTTTAAAAAGTTTATTTGCCAGTGAGAGAGTGAGGACAGAGGTTAAAATACAATAATCGCCCAAAATTCATGTCATCCGCCAGGTTTACTATTTTCTGGTCACTGAAACTCTGGCATGTTTTTTTTTTTTTTTTTTACTTGAAGTTGTTTGAAGTTGTAGTTGAAGTAAATTGATGTTTGTCATCGTTGGTACATTGATGCATTGGTCTCATATCTGTCAGTGACATTTACTCAGTCTAGCAGGATCATTGGTGTCATTTGAGTGGACTTTAGGGAACGTTTGTTCATTGACATTCACCTTCAGAGGAAAGACACAGACACAAAAACATGTTGTACTGTACTGAGGACCCTCATTGACATAATACCTTATCCTGCTCCTGATCCTAATCTTTACCTAGTCCTTAGTCTAATCTTAACTCTCAAACCAAGGCTTTACCTCAAAGAAGTGAGAAACAGACTTTTACTTCTGTCTTTGGTCCTCACAAAGACAAAGAGTTAAGGAACACACACACACAAGCGCTGTCAGTCTGACAGCATCAGTACCTGTTTGTTTTCAGATTACACACACACACACACACACACACACACACAGAGTTTTATCTATGTGTGTGTGGAGTGTGTGTGTGTGTAGTCATGGGATGTGCTGGATCACAGCCTGGTTCTGGGAAGTGACGAAATCAGACTCATAGTGACGACTGTGTGTGTGTGTGTGTGTGTGTGAGACAGTTACAACTACAGCTTTGTAGTGTGGGTGACTGATGTCATTCCGACTCTGTGTGTGTCCTTATGTGTATGTGTCTATGTGTATTTAATCCATTTATCAGCCACTGATGGTTCTGTTTCTTGATTCCTCACCAGAGCCAGAATTCTTTTTCTCAACATTTTGTTTTTCTGAATTTCATGAAAAATGTACTCTTTTTAAAGAGTAACTTAACACCAGGCGTTTTGCTGCAGTCCTGGAGTCCTCCTGTACATCACTGAAGCAGGAGGTCAGCAAAAACAAGATTTTCAGGGGGGTCTTTAAGTAGCAGATCACCTGGTTGCCCCCTCTGGTGGTGAGAACACCTCAGAATTTGCTACAACTACTAGAAAGTGAAAGAAAATGGAGAGGAAAGTCAAACAAATAGTAAAAATAAGTGGTGCAAATAGTATTTTTATAACCCAATTTTAACCCAGATTTTTTTTTTTATATTTAGGATAAATGTAACCCAGTCCTGTAATATATTTTTAAATAATAAAAACAATAATAAAGATTCATATTTTTACTTATTTGAGGTTGAATTAACACTGAAGCTTAAATTGTAAATTTTACTCTCTCAGTATGTACTGAACTCTGATCCGTAGACATTTAAATGACAAGAAACTTTATCCATAATCAAGTCTTTGCCAGTGTTGTCATGACAATAATCAAATCTATCTGTCATCTTTTGAGATTTGGCAGCTTGTCAGAGCAGCGTCAGCAGACAAAGAGGACAATAAGACACAACTAAGAAAAGACAAAAAGCTTGATGAAAATTTGTGGTGAGTCCAGTCAGAGCTGGAAGGCAAAAACACAAACAGAAACAGATGTGACGCCTCTGTCAGGTCACGTTGGTGTCAGATCTGAGCTGCAGTTCAATCGCAATCAATCAGTGAGCAGCAGCTTTCTGTGAATGAAACGGTAAATCCAAACGATGCATAAACAATTTGTCACTTTAACAAACCGTCATTTCAGGTTTCCCCTTTAATCTGTTGCTGTTACAGGAAAGTTAAGTGTGTTAAAAATGTCGTTGAAGGATGAAAATATTCAGAAAAAGAAAAAAAACAGTTTAATATATAAACACAACAGATTCATTTTGTTCCTTGAGTTTTTGGATCCCATGCCCTCTGTTGTTGACTTGATTTTCCCCATTTGCACTTTATAAAACAAGAGGACACGTTCAACAGACTCTGAAATGTTTTGACATATTACATATTCAAAATTTAAAAAAGTTTTACCGCATGAATAATCCTCACTACAGCAGTGACGACCAGAACAGGCGGGTGCTGTCTGAGCATCTTTATGATCGCTGAAGGACAGAGAACTCATTCTCTGGTTGGCTGCTCCATCTAGTGGTGAATCGTCTGTATTACAACAAAGTGGAGAAACATTTCACTGTCAGAAAAACCGAACATTCACTGGCCCCCCATTATCAGAATCAGAATCAGAAATACTTTATTGATCCCCGAAGGGAAACTCTTTGTTACAGCAGCTCGTCTTTCCGTCAGTGCACACAGGAGAAAGTACTAGCAAAAAATATATAATACAATACACTATAAAAACTATAAAAAACAGGTCAGAAAATAAATTAAGTACCAAGTGGGTATAAGTATAAAATAAGTGTGAAGTACCTAGTGGGTTTACCGGTTGATGATGATAATACGGTATAAATGCAATGTAATAATATAAGTAATATAAGTAGTATTGCAGCAGCAGTAATGGAAGTATGAATAATAAATAGGAAAAAAAACAAAAAAACAAACAAAAAAAACAACTAAATATTGCACATGAGTATTACACGGATATTGTACAGTTATTCAAGTATTGCAGAGATGTAATGATCAATGTCCAGTTTAGTGACTTCGGGTCATACAGACTGACACTTAGAGGGAGGAGTTAAAGAGTCTGATGGCCACAGGCAGGAATGACTTCCTGTGGCGCTCTGTGGTGCATTGTGGGGGGATGAGTCTTCCGCTGAAGGTGCTCCTTTGTTTGACCAGCTTTACAAGTCTGAAGGTGTAGGGAATCATCATTTAAAGGAAAGCCCTTTGAACACACTTGTTCAGTGTTTTATTTATTTTGTCCACATATACAGTAGACTTAATAATGTGCGGCATTAGCATAGTGTTAGAAAAATATACTCTAGCTAAAGGATTGCAACAAGAACTACATAATATCATAATGTACATTAACATGATCAAAACCAATACCTGATGTGAGATGTTGTGTCAATTTGGCCATTTGGTTCATAGTTTTCCATTTCTTCAATTGTTCTCCCCAATTTGCAGCACAGACTGGTTGGTGTCCACATATCTTTACCATGGCCATGGAAAATACTGGCTGCTGATTGGCTGACCGGCTGAAACTGCCTGCATGGCTCCATCAAAAAAGAAAGATATACACTTACCAATACTTAGAAAGCAAACTAATAACATGTTGTACCTCATTTATTTGACCCAGAAATGTATGAATGAAAATGCGTTACGAGAGTGCGTCTAACCGCCCGGTACTTCTAGCCCGAGTTGGCAGATATGGTTGGTGAGCACAGGTTTTACTTTCAGCACATAATTCGTTTTAATGAAACTAGATACAGTCTTTTGTGTGGTGGTACCAAGCAGAGCCAGGCTAGCTGTGACAGTCTTTACGCTAAGCTAGGCTCTGTGCTCCAGTTCTGTTCAGACATGACTTTCATGTTCACATAATTCACATAAATGTTGAACTGGCCTTTTGTCTTATGTTGTGAAATGAAGCTTCATGTTGTTGTTAAAGGCCGGAGACCAGTCTGACCTGGTCTTTGTACGTTGCTACAGTTATAGCCACAAATGCTACATGTCAGACCTGTCTATGGACAGTGTAGCATAGCTAATGGCTAAAGTTGTTTCTATGAACAGTTCAGCTGAGCAGTTTGTTTGGAGGCCTGTAAATGATTGTGTTTTATAATGAAGATCTTTAGTATCATCAGCAGCTGATGTCTGTGTTTAGATAATGAGCTCCTTCAGGCCCATCAGACCTGGACTCGCCCTGATGCGGCTCGTAGCTGCACACTGAGTGTCTGACTGGATGTTACCTCGACACAGAGCATCCTGGTCAAATTGGGCCTGAGCTTTATTTGACTTAATTACGGGCGTGGCGGTCGGCGGGCGTCAGGCTCAGCGGCAGCGCGAGAGATGGAAGCGGACAGATCGCCAGACTGCTGTTTGAAATTGGATTCACGCCTCTGGTGATCTCTCTGCTTCTTCATCCTGTCCTCGCTGCTCTTTTCTCGCTTTCTTTCTTTCTTTCTTTTATCCTCTCCTTCATTTCTTCTCTCTCTGTGTCCCTCTCTTCTTCTCTCTGTCATATTTATAATGCGTTTGCCTGCAGGGCATTTTTCTATAACCTGACCTTGCCACAGAGCGACTGTTGGACATGATTATAGTGATGCAACCACTATTTGTGTGTGTGTGTGTGTGTGTGTGTGTGTGTGTTGCCTCTCAGCCATTCTTGGGCGGTGCGTAACAGCTGCATGGAGAATGTTCTGGGCTGCTCTGAGAGGGAGAGGCTGCTGTTGAACACACACTCTAACACACACACACACACACACACAAACATATGTGCACACACACACACGTTTGATCAGTAGACACAGATGCAGCAGTCATCGGAGATTTTCATTAAAACCACAACTATAAAATATATATAAAACTTTAAAAACAAAAACACGGAGGTCGTTGTTATCGATGCAGCTCGCTTAGTTTACGTCATGTTCTGTGTGTTTTGCAACACATTCTGTACATCATCTTAGTAAAGTATTTTAGTTTATAGTCTAATCTCCATTTAATCTCCGTTGTTGTTGCTCAGAGTTGCTGTGGTGTCACCTGACAACAAACCCCCTCTGCCCCATAGACTTTGAGGTGATATCACACACATAATATCAGCTTTTCTAGCTCTGGGAAATTTCTACAATTATTCAACCTTTCATGGTTTAAAAATTCATAATACAGAGAGTAATAATTGCTTTGCAGTTGGAGGTGTCTCATTTAAAACAGCGATCTATGTGAAAAAGCTTTTTAGCCCACAGGGGATTTTTTTGTTCCAGTACCAGTTACATGGTTGGCTACTGGGACAAACTGGCAGCAAGGAATGACTAGTGGTGCCATATTCAGCTCTCTTAATACATGCATGCTATCACTGCTCCTACTCACTGTCCAGATCTTCTTCCTTTGTTTTAAACTGAAATCAGTTGGTAATAAACAGGAGCGTGATTTATGACCTTCACGGATTTTCAAATATTTGCACCTCCTCTGAGAAATGTGCGCTTTCTTCAAGGGGTGAATTTATCAGCTAAAACTCTGTAAATGTCGACACAGTGTGGCTGCGTGTGCATTAATCACTGTTGCATTATTAGTATTAGTAATGTAAGCAAATGAGACAATGGTCAGGATTGGCGCTTGTGTTTATCTGATTAAGACCAGTTAACCCAAAAACTTAGTTTCTTCTTTTACTTCTGCAGTCAAAAAGCTTTTTCCTCTTCTTTCTGGAAGACAGTAAATATGCTGGAAGTGATTTAACCAATTTGCCCTTCACTCTTTTGACTATCTGCCTGCTAAACCTCAGAAAACGTCAGATCTGTTTTCTCCGAATGAACAGTGCCCTCTTTCTGATTTGTGCCACAAGGCAATCCAGCTGTTTCCCTCCAAATCTGACCTTGTAAATCACATTTAAAGTTATAAAAAAGAAGTTTATGTTAAAATCATGCAGCTAAAGGTGATCTGTGTGTCCCTGATTCAAACCAACAGAGCTTTATTTAAAAACAGTCCAGAAGCCTGCTGTCTCCCAGCTGTCGTGATATTTCTGTCTGCTGATGTCACTGTCGCCGCTATGCCAGGAATTCTGGGAACGGCTCTCAACATGGAGCGATAGATGTTCATGTGAGGGGGGAAGGAGGAGGCAAGGAGAGTAGGAAGAGAGAGTCGCTGGTTCACTAAGTTCAGCTGATCTTTTCAACTCACTCACAGTCAAATACGATCACTGTCAGCTAAGACCCCTGCATCTCCAAAACCTCCATTCTGCAGGAAGGCAGGTAGTGAACTGCGGAGTGTTAAAGATTAATGGTCAGCACATACATACAAACAGTATCAAGCTATAAACCTGGACTTGAAAGCAAAACTCTCAAGTTTTGATCTGGTAAAATTTCAGAACAATGAAAAAAACATCTGACAGGCTGACTTTCACACTTATTTTCATTTAATTATGAGGCCTATAGACAGCCAACTTGTGATCTGATGTGAGACTCAAAAAGACAGTCAGAGCGGCAGCACAGAGCCCGCAGATTTGAATTCAGACAAACTGGATTGTGATTTTTTTTTTTATTTTTTTTTTTTTTTACAGTTGACTGAGCAAATCTTCATCCTTTGATGAGGATGAGATTGTTTTATTGCGGTGTTTCGATTTGGATTGCTTTGAGGCACATTACCTGCAGCAGCTGACTGAGTCCTCTGGACTTCCTCTAACTTCTCTCAGACTTAGCAGCTGCTTATAGAGCTAAAGTGCTCTGTAAATTACTCTCAGACCACTTAGGAGTCCCAAAGTTAGGACTGACGCGCCCCTTATTTTTAGGAATTCCTCCTAACTCAGCCAGTTAGGAGCTACCTTTAGCCTGAGGATGTTTTGTGAATACGATCTCTGTGTTTTTTTGGGTAAGTCTTGTCACATGCCAGATTTTAAACAGAATGAATAAAACAGCTGAACTCAAAGGGAAAGAGTATCTCTGTTTTCAGGCTTTGACACTTTACAATTGGACATTTATTATTATTTTAATGATGAAACATATTTTCTTTCCAGGAAATAGCTTTAACCTTCACTTCTCGCACTTCTCTCTGTCCTTCCCCCTCCTCACTACTGTCACAACTGGCAGCTGTTGCATTGCTGACGAAGAATGTGTGTGTATATGTGTGTGTGTGTGTGTGTGTGTGTGTGTGTGTGTGTGTGAGGGAGGCAGAGAGTGAAAGAGTTGGTGCTCTGTGGGTTTCTCTGTGTGAAAGGAAAAAGCACATACAAGACGTTGACAGTGAGGACAGTGTTTGTTGTTTTGGTTAAGGTTAGAGCAAAGCCAGGTAACGTGTGATGTCCATGAGGTTCCTCAGAAGTAAAAAGTAGAGTACAAATACATATATATGTACAAATATGTGTGTGTGTTTACAATACAACTTTATTGTCTTTAAATTAATAAATAATTTGTCGTTATTCAGCCGTGGAACACTAGAGACAATGATATCATGTAAAAAAACATACTGTATAAGCTTGTTTCCGTTGCTTTGTGTGTATGAGGCCCTGATCACACTCATGCAGTAAATTTGCTGACTTGTTTATGTGTTGAAAGGCTTGAGTTCATATCAGCATTTTAAAATAATTGTATGAAACTTTGTCGTCCACACTATAACCTCAAAGCGATAGAAAAACAAAACTTCTTCTTCCTCGTCGTTTAGTCTCAATTTGTTGTTCAATCACAAAGATGATGTTGTCATGATGACTGCACCAGTATAAAACAATATCAAATCGCTGTTTTTCAGACACGTAACATTGCTGGCTTCATCTTTCTGTGAAAGTGATGTCTTTTTGTCCTTCAGACAGAGGTGTCTTTTACGTTAATGTTCCTTACGGCTTCATTCAGACACGACAGGACAATTACAGAAGGATCGTACACAAGCATTGTGTAACAGGACGTTAAGATGTGACTCTTGTTTAATCCCTGTATGCTCACATCATGTCATTTATTCACGCACGCAGTTGGAATATATGAATGAAACTTATTACTGTGGTTGTTCGAGGGTTTTTAAAAAATCTTCTGCCCTGCTCAGACCTTGAGGGGAAAATTGTTTTTCTAGAAACTCCTCAACAACTTAAAAGTGGCTCTTTCATAGTGTTTCATAGTTTATGTGACTGTTTTTATTTTCTTTGTGCAAAAGAAATGATGATTGATGTTGGAAGGCGGTACAAGATGCACATTTAATCTCTCTCTCTCTGCATGTTTAACCTTGTACATTCATCTGACGCCATTCAATTCAGACTTACTAGGTCTGACCTAGTAACATTGCTGCTGTGACTTTTATGTAAAAGTGACTCGGACACTTATTCAGACATGAGTCCGACGTGTTAAATCACCATGAGATTAAAGTAAAGGGGTGCTTGTCTGAAAGGGGCAGTTGGATTGGTGATCAACAGTCACGGGTCTGCATCTTCAGAAAGTTGTCGGTGCAAAATGCAGGATTGATGGAAAGAGACAAATCTTTTTCAAATGAATCTGTGTGCGTGCACAATACCTGGATGTGTAAAATGTGTTTTAAACAATCTATGAATGTGTGTGTGCGTCTGGGAGAGAGAGAGAGCGAAAGGGGAGAGAGGGAAAGTGTGTGTGTGTTTTAAGTGGTAAGAATGACACCCAGAGTATACAGCTACAGTGTCTGTGTGTATGTGTGTTGAGGGGGGTGGGTGAGGTTGGTCCTAAAATAACCTCCCCAACTGTTGTCACCCCTCCTCTCCCCAACACCAACACCCCCACTCAAGAAGCAGGTCACCACCACACACACACACACACACACACACACCCCTGGCGTGTCAGTCGGTCACCATTTCCCACATGGGAGCAGCAGTGTGTTTGGAGCTTTGGACAGAAAAACCACACGCTGCTTCAAGTGCAGACAAACTTTAACTTTCAGACTCTTTTTTTATTGAATTACCATTTGAAAAACATTTTTGAACACCAAGGATTCAGATTTGTGTATTTGGAAATAGTTGAAACGGTGTGAAAAGGTAAGAAACGCAGCTTTTTTCCCCTGACCTCTGACCTCCTCGGTGTTAGAATTTTGTTTAAGTTCACTCTCACCTAAATAAAGAAAGTAAAAATCAAAGGGTGATTGATGACCCTGCTGCATAAACAAAGTTTGGTTAAGTTTTTGAATGCAGTTTTGATCTATTATCAAATTTCAAGTTGTTTCCAAGCTGTCATATGATGGCTATTTGGAAATGAAAACAGAAATATCAAAGTTTCAGAAAGCTTCCTGCTACTGAAATCGGATGAAAAGTCGACAGTGTTTTTTTGCTGCAGTTTAACTTCAATCTAATATGAACAGGAAGTTTGTGGCGGGACAGTGGAGGATGTTTTTAGGAGGTCCAAGATTTAAAAAGGCTTTACACAAAATGATGTTTGTCACAAAATTGAGTGATTTAAATATTGGATTAGAGAAATCAGAATTTTCCAATGCTTAAGTCACAAAGCGCTTTGAGAGTGTTTTGCTTCTGTAGTTTGGCTTCCAGTAGCAATGGGAAAATTAAGGTGGGATATGCTTTATAGTCAGAAATGTACATTTTAAAGCAGATGACATTTTATTGCAAATACGCTTTAGAAAAGCAACTGCTGAACCATGTTCACCTCACTGTGGGAGCTTTATTTAAAATCTGTGATCATCTTTTTCTGTAGAGTTGCATTTGATAAATCTTTAACCCCCCCAAATGTACAGTTTTCCAACATGCAAAGGTTATGTTTTTGTTTTGTTTTTTTACACAAAAATCAAGTAATTTGTAGTTTTACTGTGAGTTTAAACAGAGGAGTGTCACAAAATGTACAGTGAGTAAGACCAGAGGATTGTAATGAACATATGACCATGTAAATAACCAAAGAAGAAGAGACAGGAACACTACCAGCTCCTCCTTCCTGATAATTTCCCTCCAGTTTTGCCAGGATTTGAACCAGTCTGGGGTTCAAAGGTCAAAAGGGTAAAATCACAGCGGCTCAGAGCTAATTATGTTTTGACAATATTATAAATCTTTTCATGCCCTTTAATTTTGAAAACAAGACTAAATAGAGTCAAACTAAATGTGACTCCACTGTATGTAAGACCATCTCAGCAAAACTGGCTGTCTGCAGTATCTCTTCTTCTGTGGTATTTATATCAATAAGAACACATGGTGAAATCCTTTCTAAGCCTACGTTCTGCATCTGTCATGCAAATATGGGTGACCCTCATGCATGTTCACATGCAGTAGGTGTCTGCTAACATGCCTGTGCTCAATAGTAGTGCTGGCTATAGTTGACTTTTTTGTGTTAGTTCGGTGTTGCTCAAAGCTGCCAAACATCCTTTCCTGCTCAACAAATCAACGACAACAAAAGTATGAAAAAAATGTCAGACGTAAATTTGAGATTTGATGTGGTGTCTGGCGGCTCTGTGAACTGTGGTTATTCAGAAACTCTCTCTCTGCCTCCTTACACAGAGACCTTAATGTGGAAAGAACCATCTTTGCAGAACGCACCCACAGAGCTACAGCTTTATTTGAGGCCGGAGACTGCCTACTACTTTGTATCTGTATGTGTGAAAGCAGCGTGAGTTGCTCTTTGGTCCCTACAGGGTCCAAGTTGTTTAAATGTCCAGCAGCAGAGAAACCACTGCAGAGTTCAGACAACCCACTCAGAACATGCCAGCCGTTAACGCAACCTCAGACGGCCAAGTTTGGAGTCTTTTTGCTGAAGCTACCACTTTGAAAACATTACTGTAACAAGTCTTTGTATCGCAGCAGCGGGTCTCGGTCGACTTTGAAGCCGCTTAATTTGAATACTCCAGGGGGGAGAAGGAGCACAGAGTATTTGATCTCCAAGGTAAAACACGCTGCACTGATGGGCTGTAGTGGAGGAGTTGAAGGTTATCAGATCGAATGGGTGTGGATGAGGCCGAGCTGTCGCGGGCGGTTTGAACGCAGGCGCTCTGAAGCCCTTGATGTCGACGGTGATGAGGCTGAGCTGGGATTGGAGCTGAAGCCCGAGTCGAGTTACTTCAGATTGATTTTAGGCAATTAAAAACCCTGCTGGATGTATGGAGTCTGTGATTGACAGGTCATGTCTTCACTCTACGTGACTGGAGTACGAGAAAATGTGTGTATGTGTGAGAGATCAAAAGATCGAGTGTGTAATTATAGAAATGTGTGATTCTAAATGAGTTTCTTGTAAATGAACGTGGTGTTGTAAATGTGTACTTTCATGCACACGCACACACAAATCCAGAGTTAGCGACACACATACACTAGGGTTTATATGGACACATGCTCTGGGCAAATGAGACCTTCAAATTTAATCAACTGTCAGTCAAATCAAAAGTGAAAATGCTGGAAATGTCCCTAAAGTTCTCATTCTGAGTGTTGAACCTGTCACACGAGGGCGGCACGTTGTTTGTCACCTACCTTGTCGCCTTATTGGCCACCTGAAGGCTGTCATATGCATATTCAAAAATGCAGGTTATCCCACTTAGCTATGGACTGTCATAGCAGATGCTTCAACTAAACCGATCAGTTTCAGCACACACAGAGCAGAAACGTCTGCACCCTACTTTATCTGCTCCTACTGTTTGTGTTTCTTGATATCTGCAGACATTTGGCTAGCTAACAGTAGCTACCCAGCAGGCAGGGACAGATGGAATAAAGTAGAATCCCCACACTGTTCCCGTGACTTTACCTCTCGTAACAAGAGATAAAACCTCGTCAACGAACACAAACCAAGAGCTCAGATCAGTGTGACCATTAGATTCACAACGAGATAGCCGGATCCAGCTAGCCACCTGAAGTCAGGAGGCACCAGGAGTCCTAGTGTAACTATTCACACCACAGTTTACAGGACTGTCATGACTCAAGACAACTACTGTAGCCAGCTATCATCAACATTACTTTTTGACTGAACGTAACCTGTTTGTGCACGTTGTAATAACTTGATTTCCACAATGTAGACATGTGATTCAGTGGTAACAAGCTTTCATGCCAAAAAAGCATCAAAACGTAAAAACTAGAAACTTCTCAAACCACTCCTGCAGCACAGTCCGCTTCTCTACTGTCCGTCTGTAGACTTATGTTTGAAACTCTGACTAAAATATGGCTAAAACATGACTTCAGTCTCAGTCCTCGTGCACAAAGCTGTCAAACTAGCCTGCTGTTTCATTAGAAATGCTTGCTCATTGGCATCTGTGACAAACCCCATGTCCCATGCAACATGATGAACTAGGGGTGGGCAATATGGATAAAATCTTCTCTCAATGTATATTTAACTTTATATTGTGACATCGATACATGTTGTGATGTTAAGTTTTCAATTTATGGATAAAATAACAAAATGTGAATGTCTGTTCTTGGCTAGTGTGCTACATCTCTGAAAGTTGACAAATTCCTATAGTCTTTCGGTATATATTGTCTATACTGTCTCTCCAAACGTTGTTCGGAGCACACTGAGCGTACAGATGAACAGAGGACAAATGAATCATGCTACAGGAGTGGTTTGAAAAGTTTCTATAGAAGTTTAGTTGAACTGAATGTTTCGTTAGGACAAATATTTTTGTTGTGTTTAAGATGATTATTTATTGGTCTCAAATTAATCATTTCTTGGTTAATTAAAACCTCAACTGAAAAGAACCAAAAAATCAGGTCACACACATGCACACACACACGCACACACACACACACACACACACACACACACACACACACAGCAGGGTCTCATTAGCTCCCAGCAGCTTGACTGGACTGAAGATCTTCTAACAAATGACTTCAGATGGAAACGACAGACTTGGTGTTAATTCAATCAGACGAGCCCTCTGTTGAGTGCTGTGTGCGCGCGTGTGTGTGTGTGTGTGTGTGTCTGTATTAGCATATTAAAGCTGTTTGTGAATTATTGAAGCATCTGAAAGACACCGGTGGTGACATTTTCACCACTGTTTTAGGACGACATGACAGCGCTTTGATGACGAAACTGAGTGTGTGTCAATGTGAGTGTGTGTGTTAACTATGAGTACATTTTGTGTGGATTGAAGGACTGTCTATGTTTTGGGGATATGTAAGACTTTGTGTACATACAGTATGTGTATGTTTAACTTCACTCAAGCTTTGTGTGTGTGTGTGTGTGTGTGTGTGTATACAGTTGGTGTGTCAGTTAATCCTGGACAGTGTGTTAACTGTGAACTCCTCTAACTGCACTCCTTCCTCTCGGGGCCGTTCTTGATCTCCTGGCGGGGCGTTTTTTGATGAGGCAGAGGGTTCGGTTGTGAGATAAAAGCATTGCACACACACTTTACTCCAGATATCCTAATTGAGAAAGATGTGATGAACTCTCAATAATATCTTCAGGGACGCGGCTACACAAAAAACAGAAACATGGTCACCACATCTACCAAAAAGAACGATTCTTGTCTGGGAATATTTGGTTGTAGTGTCTGCTTTAGAGAAACAGAAACCAAAGATTAAGAATTAAGACAACATGGCCTATCTTCTTGTTTGCTCAGCTGATCACAATCCCGTTTGTTTTAGTGGTTTTGGGGCGTATTAAAACGTGGCCCTTTCACCCCTATTTGCTTGAATTAAATAGAGGCAGGATTAGTAGGAGTCAGGGTTAAATTAGTGTCTACTGTTCGGCTGGTGCAGTGGCCAGATGAAAATAGAATACATTATAGTTGCATGATTTTGCATTTTATTTCATACAGTAGCTGTTAAGGCTGTCACTTTTTCAAAAAAGTCGAGGTTGAACAAATTTTAACCAACCCGTAACGCTTTTGAGTGACTCTGAATCTTGCTGAATCATACAGCAAATAGACAGCTAAAAAAGTCTGCAGAGTTTGTGAGAATTCTAAGTGGATTCAGCACTGAGCGACGCTTTGAGTCATTGGATCCGTCTTTAATATGAAAATATTTTTTTAGTGGAGCGTCTGTCGGGCACTTTGCCTTTATTAGATAAAATGAAGATGTGACAGGAAATGAGAGATGGTATGACATGCAAGAAAGGTCCTCGGCTCGACTCGAACAAGGGATGTTGCAAATACATGTTCAGCCTCCAGGCCTGATTAGTGGAGTTCTAACATTTGCTAACATGAAAAATTTCAAATCAGTTACAGTATTAAGCTAGTTGGCTAGTAGGGTGCCTGATGTTAATGATGACCCAGTTTTGGTCAGCTGTCGCTGCGGTACCTACACAGGTAGCCAAAGTGATTTGGCCTAACAGCATCCTTATTACAGCACGCCTGGATTTCAGACTCATGACAGACTCGTGATGAATGATGTAAACTGGCCCAAAGCTGGCCCATGTGCTGCTGACCAGAGCTGATTCTCAGCCCAAATCAGCCCGTCTGCACCCCCAAACTCTTAGCTAAATCTGTCAGACGCATATGGGCCAGAGTCGGCTCATGTTTGGTCATCTGGAGCCAGACCGCAGCCAAGCCGAATTCAGTCTGACTCAGGGTGACACCTGTACACTAAACACTGCACTAATGCAGGTGACATGAAAAACTCTGTGTGCTCTGCAGTCGTCTGTGTATCTGAGCATTTATCTGCCTGCGCTGACTGCATGCAGGCAGCATGTTCCCGCAGGGCTGCAGCCCCACTTACAGTAGTGACAAATTTATTTTGGAACAGTGCTCAGCAGGTCACACTGTTAGCCAAGCTAGCATGAGCCAAGCTGGCAGCGTGTGTGACCTACATTCTCACATGCCGGGCGGTGTTTTAATCCAGGCCGCAAGCAGAGTGGGAGGTGTTGTGTTGTTCGGGCAGGTCACCATGTAGCAGAACGGTGACTCAGGGGCCAAAGGTGCATCTAAAGTATCTGTCGGGGGTTCGAAGCCAGGTCACCTGCTTTTTTTTAAAGGTCATCTAATTTTAGTCTGGATTAGTTTAGTTCATTTGCAAAGCAGTAACATGCGAGTGACATAATAAATATTAATTAAAGATAGAAGTCTCTTATTCATGTTTTGCTCATTATTTATTGCCAGTAAGGCCCACTTTTTATTTGTAAGCTGCACTTTATTCTAACAACAAATTTCTAACAAAAAAAGAACCTTTATCAGGTTTAATATGAAAAGGTGCTAAAGTGACTTATAGATACAGTATGAGCGCATGATAATACTCACGTTTACAACATGATGCAGTGCAGGTTGAGGGTTAGATACTAAATATGGTGCAGTTGATTAGTGAATTATGACAATAAATTGAAAGCAAGGTTCCCATGTTTGACCATTGTGAGAAAAGTTGTTTACATTTAAAGTTAATGTAATGAATTATGAGCTAATTCCAGCAAAGATATGTTTTTACTGGGACTAGTTTAACATTTTGTAAAATACATTTGAAAATACATTTTGGAAAATAAGTATGGAGCTGCAGTCAGGACGTGGTTAGCCTAGCTTAGCATAAAGACTGGAAGCAGGGGGAAACAGGTAGCCTGGCTCTGTCTAAAGTAAAAAAAATAAAATAAAAAATACACCTACCAACACCTCTAGAGCTCACTAATGAACACATTGTGTCTTGTTTGTTAAATCCATACACATCTGTTTTCTCTTCATCTTACCCTCAGAAAGTATTTTCCCACATTCTTTGTGTCGTCATTCGTAATCATCTCATCACACTGTGATTATCCCAATGATCATGCACCGACAGCGTGTCTGTTGCGTGTTTGTAATGTGTCTTCTCATGATCAGCACTTCAAATGAAATGCTTTTACTGTGAGTCGTAGTTATTCTGCCCACCACTGGGAGCGTCTCTCAATATAATGCAGTCCAGTACACCACTGACTATGACCTCAATGTAGTTGAATTCACACCTTTGTGCCAGCAAAAACTGTACATTATAAGCTTCGTAAAGGTTGAACTTATGCCATAGCTGATATTTTTGCCCAGTGCTTTCTTGCTGGAGTCTGTCTGTCTGTGTGGTTTTGTAGCATCTCAATTTAGTTCAGTAATACGTGTGTTATGCAGACAGTGTTCTCCCTGTTTTTACATATAAACCTGGAACTGATCCCACATGAAACTGACTCACGTTTAAAACTGGAAACGTGATGTCACGGGTCTTCATCAGTTCTGCTTTTCCGGCTGTAGCACTCTGAGGATGTTTTTGTTCTCTGCTGTCTCTCATAGGTTTATACCGTTATGCACAATGTGTACTTGGTTACTTATTACGCCTAAGACACTATTTTTGTGTGTGTGTGTGTGTGTGACATTAGGACATCTGTGAGGACATCTCGGACCATGTGGAGCAGATTCATGCCCTGCTGGAGACCGAGTTCTCCCTGAAACTGCTGTCCTACTCTGTCAACATTATCGTTGACATCAGGTGAGTCTTCACAAGACAAGACAAGACAAGACATACTTTAAATTTTTAATGATGTTTATCATGCCTTAATTATATTCTAGCACTGGTTCTGTCTTCTGTGATACTTTAAGGGTTTTGTTTGTTAAATAGTTTCTGTTTTCTTGTCTAATTAATCTCCTTGACTTCTATAGAAACGCACTGTACATGTAGATGATTTCCAAAGCTTTTAGTACACTTCTAAAACTGTTTATCACACCAAGAAGGAAAAAAACTGACTGTGAATACATGCCAATAAAGTTTTTAATAAGTGCGCTCACTTAAGTTAAGAAATAATATCTGTCTGCTATAAAAATATGGATAATGGTTAAGAGAATCTGACAATCAGCTGCATTCTTGTTTCTTTATTGTAATTTCACATTTGTCAGGTTTGATATTGATTGATTTATTAATATTAAATAACTACATTGACGACCTTCATTTAAAGCTGGTGGTGTTGTGTCTCACGTGGTTCAGGACGGTGCAGCTGCTGTGGCACCAGCTGAGAGTCTCAGTTCTGGTCCTGAAGGAGCGTCTGCTGCAGGGCCTGCAGGACTCCAACGGAAACTACACTCGCCAGACCGACATCCTGCAAGCCTTCAGCGAGGACCAGCACCAGGTATAACACACACACACACACACACACACACACACACACACACACACACACAGCTATAGGTCCATATATTAAGCATATGGTCACACTATTTCTTGAACATGAATTGCTACCTTAACCACATTTTTTGTGCTGATCAATTGAAAATTGTCTTGTTTACATCCCAAAAAGCCCTGACAACAAAACAGTATTTGTTTCTAGCAGTGAAACAGTTACAACCACCAAAGTGGTCTGTACTGAATCTTTATCATCAGAGGAACCAGCAAATGCCGTTGCTGTCAGAAATTGTCAGCTGTTTTTAACTTGACGATGCACTTTGCTGTTTTTAAAATGAGGGCAGAGCTCTTTGTCCCTTAAATTTCAGGCATGAAGGCACATTATGTTGAAAAAACAAACGCCACCAAAATGTTTCCCTGAAAATAAAATACAATCCAATATAGTTTTACTGTCCACTGTGGTGGAAATTTTGCTTATGAAGCAAATGTTTTGGGATGTTGACATGAAAAGAACAATAGACAAAACTTTGTCATATATTGTTTTGTAACTTCTGTTTTATTTTGACTTTAACCATCAAGCTAACCTGCTGAGGCACCAGCTTTTCATTTCATCTCGTCAGTGATGGTATGAAAGTAGATATTAACGTGATTAATTCTTCCCATCCAGACTCGTCTGGACGCTCTGACGGAGGTGGACGACTGTGGTCAGCTGACCATCCGCTGCAGCCAGGACTACTTCTCTTTAGACTGTGGTATCACCGCCTTTGAACTGAGTGACTACAGCCCCAGTGACGAGCCAGAGGCCCGGGGAACTGAGCCAGGCGGCGAGGACCCCTTCCAGGAGCTCAGTCAAGCCCAAGGCCCAAATCCGGAACCGGGGGCAGAGGAGAGTGAAGCATCCCGCCTCTCAAACCACAAACTCCATAACAGTTTACCTGAACTCACCACGCCCGGTGACTCAACAAACCACAACCATTCTCCGTCAATATTACCCACAATGCAATGTGGCACGCCCAACCACAGTGAAAGTACAAAGCGCCCTCTGCAGGGTGTGAGCCACAGCACTGAAGTGTCGCCCACTCAGCCGTCACTTCCCAAGAGAGCCGCTCTGTTCTCAGACGGTGGAACCAGGCAGGAGGACTCAAGGGGAGGTCTGGGGAAAGTTAGCCTGCTCTCTGGGCTCCAGTTCCAGGCCGAGCTGAGTCAGAGCACCCCTTCTCTCATGGATGCTCCAGACCGCTCCAAGTTCTGGTTGGAGCTGGACACTGTTTATCCAGAAAATGTTTCACAGTCCTATGAAAGTCTGCAGGTTTGTTCCTCTTTTTTCACGTAAGAGGCCTTTTAAAGATATTTAAAAATTTTATCAGACTAAATCACAAACTGGGTGCAGCTTGCTAGCTGTAACAGAGACAAGTATCTTTTTGCGCACTTTGAAACCCCTGATATTTTTAATATATTTGTACAAATGACACGTCGATGTTGGTGCCAGGGTGTTTTTGTCGTTCAGTTAAAATCTGACTGCCTCTGACTGAAGATTTCTCAAGAAAGTAAATATTTTTGGTTGGTTTGGTGTGAAAATTCACATGTATCGTAGTACTTAGCAATAAAATAATTATCCAGGAGACTCCCGTGTTTCTGTGTTAAGGAACATTGAGGATATCATTAAAAGAAAATTTTGAAATGGAAACTTACAGAGGGGGGAAAAAGCAGCTTCTCCTACTTCACAGCTCTTTCAGCCCACTGCCTCTGAGGCTACGGATGCTAGCTGAAGTGCATATGGATTTTAAGCATGCTACCTTAGCTAACAGTAAAATTTGCTGGGGTTATTTCAGTATGCATACCGATTTAATTTATATGTTAATGATAAAAGAACCACACATTCAACATACACATGCATGTGCTTCAGTTTTTGTTACCTCCAGGTAGAAGGGCCAAACAGGAAGTGGTATAATCCAACTGTATTAGTAGAGGGGGAAACTCAGACTGTACTAAGTGGGGTAAAGTATAGAAGGGGGGTTCAGTAGTTGTCAGGGGGATAGTCTTTTAAAGTACCCTAATCAAGATATTTTGTAAATACTTCTGTTTAGTACAGTGAAAATAATGTCTTTAGATAGTATTTGTTGTTTTTTATCGAAATATTGCATGAAGAGATTAATTGATTAAAAAGCAAATATGGTTTGTCTCTTCCTGTATAAAGCCCTGGGTTAGAAGCTCCTCAGAAGTCAGTTCAGTTGCAGGCTTGCTAGAGGCGCCATGTGCCGAGCCTGGATCCAGTTATCTATTTTGGTTTTCTAAGTTTCCATATGGTCCAAAGAGTTTTAGAAGTCAACGCAAACTGCACTGTTTTTGTCTGGTGAAAAGAGTAATTAAAATTGTACACCAGGTGAAGCTATGACATCCTCCATTTTTTCACCACTTGGCCAGTATTTACAGAAGATGTTTTTAATGTATTTGTACTCATTTTCAATTATGTATTTTCTGCCATTTTATTACCCCCTCTACTGAATTTGTCCAATAAACCAGAACAGCCTCGAAAATGACACCTTTAACCCAAATTCTCTTTAACTAAACAGGTCATGAATGGGCGCAACCTGCAGAAAACCCATGTGAGCTCCAGACAGGGAGGATGCTCACAGGGCAGTGCACAGAGACCGCTGACTGACCCGAGGAGCCCATTTGGGGCCAGACCAACCGCCAACACCCCCCTGCCTCTCCAAGACCCGGTGTCTCAGGATGAAATATCAAAACAAATGGAGCGGACGCAGAAGGAGACACATGCGCACAGTGAGGGGGACTCTGACTCCTCGTTGCCCTCCCCCATGAGGGAGCAGTTCCTCTTCTCGGACCTGGAGGCGTCCGGAGAGGAGTCAGACCTCCGACCGCCTCCCGGCAAGACGGCAGTCTGGATCGTGAAGAGCCAGGCGCAGAAGGTGAGGGTTCATTCTTTTGGTCAAGGACGGAAGTTTGGAGAGTTGAGGTTGTGTTAAAAGTGTTTTTATGTATGTTTGTGTGAATTAATGTGAGACAGATACAGGTTATAAATGGACAGGGATACACAAACTAATTCTGAAATCAGACAGTAGAAACATTTTACAAACTTAGTCTGCATTATAATTTGCAAGTGACCAGATTAGGGCCTCATATATAAAACTGTGTGGGATCCATACAAAAAGTTTGCATGCGCACAGAAGACAAAAATGGCGTACGCCCAAAAAGAATCACATTTATAAAACTGTGTGCCTGCACGCAAATTTCCCTTTATGAATCACGATCAACTTGAAAATGTTCGCACATTGACGAGCCTCTTATTCTGCCCACAAAACTCCCACAGTTAACCACAATTGGTCAATGTCTTCTGAATATTGATATACATGTATTCCTGTGGAGAACAGAGGACAGTTTGAGAGGCTGATTTCTGCAGCAGCTGTTCATGCAGGCAGTTCTTAAACGCATTAAATGCTTTTCTGCACACTGCCAGAGTATGGACTGATGGAGGCACAGTGACTCCGAAGCTCGCTGCTTATTATTGGTTTAGCATCGATATAGACATGTACATATCTGATGAAATCACACACTCAATATCATATAAAACACCGTATTTAACTCCAAAATCTAGCATGCAGGTGTTTTGCACAAAAAACTATATGGAAACTAATAAAAATCGTAGTCATTCAATCGTAGTAATATTCACAGTATTGTCACAGAATCAGACCATGACCTACATAAAATAGAGCCTAAAACCACTAAAATATGGGTTCAAATCAAGAACTATCTGATCAAAGAATAAGTATACGAGACAACAGATCTGACCGATCAAATGATGCCAACACGTTGGATAATTCCACATATTGTCATTTTAATGAAGTAACAAATGAAGCAGGGGTTTACTATCCAAAACGACAATGCTAATTTTTTTCTGATTGAAGCAGATAATCCCATATGAAATGTTTATTTCCTCCGTTCCCTCCGGCAGGGGGCCCAGGTTTTATCAAAAGCCAGCCCAGACAGGGAGCACTGGTATGGGTCAGAAGAGTTCTTGGCACTTCCCGCTCAGCTCCGTAAGACGGAGATGCTCACTATGAAACTGGAAAGTCTGGCTCAGTCCATCCCAGCGGTCAGTCGACAATTAAGATTCACTTTCTTATTTCTGCATCTGATCATAAACCTGTAAAATGATTGCTATTTACTGAATTTTAACCTGAGTTAATGAACACCATATTCATTTTTGCACCTGAATATAATAATAAAGAAACAAGACCACCACTACCACTGATGTTTTTGTTGAAACTTTAACTTTGTCCTGCAGAGGCCCGGTGGCTGTGACTCTACCCAGGAGGCTCTGCAGGATGTGGATGACTGGGATTTGACAGAGCTCAACCCAGACTGGGACGTAGGGGAGAGTGGGGACAACGTGAGCAGCATAGGGGAGAGTGAGGACGACATTCCTTCTTCTCTGCCACCGCTGGTACAACACAGCATATTTTATCATTTCATGTTTTTGACTTAATAAATGCTGAAAAACATTTGTTGATCCAGAATATATTCCCATGATGTTTTCCCCTCAGCTTCCTTACAGACGAAACCTGGTCAGCCGCTTGAGCACCACCTCATCCAGCGATATTGCTCCCTCATTGGATGAAAGCATCGAGTCCGGTCCGTTAAGTGACCTGCAGTCTGAAGAGGATGAGGGACGGAGGTCTGCAGACCGCCGCCTGCAGCTGACAGCGCCCTCGGTGGATGTGCGTGGAGGTGCGATCCTGGTGCACCAGCTACTGGAGGACATTCAGAGTCAGGACAAAGACCCCAATGTCTGGAAGAAGATAGAGGTATGGACAGCCTTCCTGTCTATCTGTCTGTGTCTTTGCTTTAATATGTCAGTCTCTTTCTCTCTGTTGTGAATTACCAGTGTTTTTGATGTATTTCTTTCCCCAAGGAAACTTGCTAGTGGTTGTGGTCTGCTTGTTTTCCCTGCAGGTTAATGTCATTTCATAAAAGTGTAATAATTTCTTCTGACACTAGAGGAGGTAGTCTTTATTTCAGGTGAGGTAGCCTGCCTCAACTACAAACAACAAGCCCTCCAAACTAAACAATACACTCTGTTGTTTGCCTTCCAAAACAACCCATGTGAGCATTTTCTGATACTGCACCCCCTTCAGGACGACATTGTTTATCAGTGCCTTCTAAAACCAAAAATGATTAATATGACTATTTTCTAAATTGCCACCGCTGTGGTTAATGTTTAGTTAGCTTTAGGCACAAAAAATGCTTACCGGTAGTTAAGGTATGGGAATGTTTGCTCTCAGGGTCAAAAGAAACCAATGTTGACTGTTCCAACCAGGAACAGGATGCCAACAGCGATCTCCTGTGTAAGAGCACTAGACCTCCAACATGGCTGTCAGAAGGAGCATTACATCATTTGAAACCTCCGTAACTGGACACCTGTTTTAGCTGTTTTAGCTGTAGCTGGTGTTGTGATTTACAATGTTTAAAGGGGCCACCCACTTGTGTAGGTGCGATCAATTAATTATGGTGGAAGCATCTGTTGCTGTGCAGTGTCCGCTCATAGAAATCGGAGGAAGCCGGTCGCTCTGTCTGTGGTTGTCCTTATAGGGTTAACTTGCTTCGTGCTCCTGTTAGCATGTTAGCAAGTTAGCTGGCAGGCTTTGTGTTTGGCAGCCGTTTGCGCTAAACTTTGTTGCAGAGATCTAAGAGGCCTTCGCAGCACTGCAGTAGATCAGGAGACTTCGGTTCTGCTGCGTGTCTTCTGCTCCGAGCAGATTACACGGCGAAGCCAGGAGGAGAGAGTTGGGTGTCTGCTGGTGAGCAGACACACTGAGAGAGAGCCGACCACGGCGGTTTTTATTCACAGGTCAGACTGGCCAATCCTGAGAGCCAGCGGTTCAATGGCTCTCACGATTGTGGGACAAAAGAGAATGCAGTCTCTTTAACTGAAAGAGACTGAAGTTAACAATCACCCAAATGAATGAATTCGTCTGTGGAGTACCAACACTGGCATTAGCGTGTTTCTGCAGCAGAAGTCCCTGTACTTTTATTCTGACAAAGTACGACAAGTCGAACCAAAATCACCACAACACCAGCGCTTTTCTCCCTTCACTGCAGCCATCTTGATGGATTGGAGGGCTGGTATCGGATCGTCCTGTGGCCCCGTTAATTCATCACCTCACTTCTAAAGGTCACGTTTGATTGGCAGGCAGATTATTGATGAGGGTGCCCACTGAACTAATCAGTCATATCTGTCATATCGAATACGACAAAATGTCAATAGCTCTGGGGATTCATTCTCCTCATGGCTGCTCGTTTAATTAGCGCTATAAAGAAGCTCTGACACCTCCTCTAATATTTTTTATTGTTTTATTTTATTCACGTTTATTTCACTCTCTATCCTTTATTGCTTAATATTCTAATTCTGAACACCTTTTACTCCCCCAGCAACATTTTACTTTGCTGCTGTAACATCTCAGTTTCCCCTCTGGGATCAATGAAGTTCAGCATATCTGTCTTATCTGGTGTTAGCCGGGTCAGGAGCCCACAGACAGAATCAGATCGCTGTAATAAGATTATCAGTGAGGATGGTCAGGAGACGCCAGGATCAATCTGTGAATTAAAGGCCTGTCTGTGTGAGGGGACGTCCTTGGAATTAAGGATCAGTGACCCGGAAGGTCGAGAGTTTGATCCCCTCATTAAACTATGTCCTCCATATTCCCAAATTCAAATCAGATCGCCCACATTAATATTCAGTTAATGATGATTTGACTTATAAAATGTCAAAGCTGTTCCCTGCTCTTTCGCTCTCTCTGTCCTTTCGTGTTGGGGAAACATTTTGATCCGTATTTAAAACGGTTTGACAAACAGTAGTCCATTTGGGGAATCTCAGCTAACCATTTCTTTAACGCCTTGAACCAAAAGATAGGCTAGTGTTCAATTATAATCCATTTTTTCAAGATTGTTCGTAGTCAGTTTCATGGTCCGTTGCTACTCTGTTTCAGTTATTATGTTGCAAAGATTTCAACAGACACCTGACAGCCAATCAGAAACAATTATTTTCTGTGGCTTCGGCATGAATAAAGATTTTTCCTTTGCGTGGAGCATGGCATTAGTTTAGGCAGAGCCTTTTCCATCAAATCCAACTGTCAAACAATTTGCTACAAATGGTGAATTCATAGACGTAAGTATCTCTGACTGAAATTATTTTATAGTCATTTCCCTACAATTCAGCATGACTCATCTTTGGGATCTCCACTAGAATTTGAAATAACGTAATGTGAGTTTTGAATAAAGCTTGTTTGCATATGTGTTTCTAATGATGAACCAGTGGGAAGAGTTGACAAATTAAAGCAAAATCTTGTAGGTGATATTATGGTTATATCAACTTGTCACATTCAAATTACAACATCACACATCAGAACATCATAAAAGTGTTGAAAGTAACTAAATTTTGCTGTGGATTATGTGGCAGTTCGCAGAGCATCCTAACCGTCCATCTTACTGTTGTATTCATTACTAACATACATAGAACATGATTCATATTCATTATTTTCTCTGTTTCAACCATCTGTCTGCTTCACCTTCTTATTACCGATTATTTTTAATTTAGGCCTGTAGAGCTGAAACACGCGTTATTCTCATTTCCACTGTTTCTTCAGATATTTCAGTAAAATCTGCACATATACGAGATCCATGTCACCTGCGACATAAAATGATTATGGTACATCACAATAAAATAATAGTCATTTATAGTCAGTAGTCTTTCCCTCATCTGTAAAGTCAGACGTCATCGCCAGCAGCAGAAACAGCTCTGGGTACCAACCACAAGCAAAAAATCAGTTTCCCTTGTAAAAGCCGTCTCTGATTAGTCGGATGCTGGTAGAAATTTTGCACCCGCCCTCATGGCATGCCCTGAACGTCTCAGACACAATAAGTATCTATAATCCCCGGCACGTTCATGGCCCCGTGCAGCTTCCCCTGAATCATTCAGACCCCCTCTGGCACTCAGTGTTTCAGTTCTGTGTTCATGTGGTCTGTGTAAAAAACCCTGTTCATGTGAGTCCCAGTACAATGCCAAAATGTAAAGTAGTGAGTTTGGAGTTGATATATATGGATGATATATATATATATATATCATATAGTATATATATGATATATATACTGAGCATCTGAGCTGGCAAGACCCAATTGCTGTCTTGTGAAATATTCAACCCTAAAGGATTATGGAAATAAACACACATTCATAAATTAGCATTAACAGATAGTGAACATTACAGAAAAACTCCTCAAATCCTGAAATATAAAACAAAACGCATAAAAACTACCAGGAATTATGCTATGCTGTCTCACACGACACCTTGTGTTAACCACACACGCACACACACATTCACACACACACACACACTCCTCGTTCCTCTCTGCTCCTGGGTAATTAGCTGATTAGCTGCTTAATTAGCAGCATGTAATCATGGCGATGGATGAGCTGCCTAATTGAGGAAGTGAAGAGAGGAGAAGAGTCTCAGTGTGGAGGATAACATTCTGTCTCTCCGCAGAGAGTCTCTACTGAATACAACAGAGTAGAATAAAATAGAATGGAAAAATCATCTGTCCAGGGAAGAGAGACAGTGAAAAGATCACTGGTGGGGCAGAAATGAATCAAATCCAGGAGCAGGACAGAATATAATCTGTCCAGGAAGTCTCGTCTCCTCGGGGGAAAAGGATTCGGTTGTGTTTGTTGTTGGAGGCGAGTAGATTTGATTAGAGTGGAAATAACTGAGTAGGATGTAATAAAATCCCATATCTGAACTTTATGGGAAAGGAAATCAGTTACATTCGCTGTCAGTAGAATAGATCAGGATAGCTGCAGACATTTATTTTCGTCTCCAATGTCCAGGTTCATTTTCAAACCAGTGTTTTCTACTGGGAGAAAGACCAGAAATGAAGCCTGGACTTGATTTAGCTGTTAAACTTAGCTACGTGAAAATCTCTTCAGGATGGAGTTGTGTGATCTTAAAAAGTTACTTAACACTAAATCCTTTTTTGAGTAAGTGAATTGTATGTATAGCGGCCTTATTAAACTATCAATTGATTCTTGTCCCAGTATACTTCATTGCAACACCAGTTCTTTGCTTTTTTCCTGAGTAAGTCGAGTAATTCTGTCCGTTAGAACAAAAAATTGTCAACGTAAAATCAGGTAACGGTGCCCTGTACTCCAGGCCATGTGTAAGAATTCGAATGTGTGAAAGGGGGCTAGTTTGAGCTGAAACATGGTGTTAAGTTACTCTTTAAAGGGTTGGTTCACTTAAAATGACACAAAAAACGAACCCAAACACTTGTAGCGCTATCTAAGCAGATAGTTTTGGTTTTATTTGTCCAGGTCTTGAGATATCCATATTTGAGATTTCTGCCTTCACCTAAATTCAATGGAGGTGAATGGAATTTAGTTTGTGGTGCTCACAGCACTGGAAATTCATTTTAAAATAACAAAAACATGTCTTTCCAGAGACCCTGTTCTGGTTCCTCTGGAAAATGCAGAGACCTCGATTTGAACAGGTTTCATTGGAATTACTTCTGATGGAAAAAACAAAACAAAAAACCTAACAATGAAAATCATTGTGTTGTGTTCTGTGGATTATCCAGAGTAAAAGGTACACTGTTTCAGGAAAGTTTTTCAATGCTTTGAGCGCCTCCATTGTACTGGGAGCCAATCAGAGCTTTATAGGTGGGATTAAGAATGGTGACAGCATCTTCTTGTGCCAAAACCCAAACAATTGGCGACTTACAGAAAAAAATAACTCTTAAATGGACATATTTCTTTGATAAACATGAAAACATTGAGTTAACTGCTTCTTAACTGCTACCACAGCTTCTGTGTCGACTCAAAATGGTCTTGACAGCTGAGGACGCAGCTTGGTTAGAGCTAAATACCCCCCCCTAAACTTTCAGTGTCTGACTCGCAACTTAAATTGCACTGTGTAAAACAAACTATTTGTTTTAAAACATAATCAGCAGCATTTATTTTGATTAAAGTATTTCTTGTTTTAACCTTCCCCCCTATTAGACCTTTACCTTTTCTTTCTTTTTTCGAGTTCTTCGCGCTGCCTTTGTTGTTGGACATGAATATTTTAAGACTTTTTCTCCCTCTTTTCACCGTCGAGACGCTGTTGTCTCGACCTTGACCTCCTCATTTGTAATGTTGGAACAGACCCTCACATAATTTGAGTCCGCATCACGTAAATCCGCAGCTTGTTTCATGAAAGTTTATGAGACCGACGCAGGAAATGTACATACACAGAGCCCAAAGTTCCTAATTGCGCTGTATGGGATATGGCTCCTGAAGTGCATTGAAATTTCCTGGAAACAAAACAAAACTAAAAAAGCAGACAGAGAAACAGTCCATCAGTTAGATAAGTGTCCTACACGTCATGTGATCACATTGTATGTGCTGTCTGGGCCGGCGTCGGCATCCTCAGTGTGAGATGTCTGTGTGTTTGGCGGCTCTGCGGCACGCCGGCCTATCTGTGAGCAGTGGGAGACAGACAGACAACAGACTCAGATCAACACTCGTCTGATTGGCCCGGCGGGGGCGCAGGGACGCCCACCGACAGCAGAGGGGATAGGAAAATAAGAGAGAGATGAAGGAGGAAGGGGGTGTTATTCTCTTCTTTTGTGTCTCTATAGATAAACAGGTTACGGAGAAGGTAAAGGTAAAGTTGACAGACAGAGATGCAGAAACTTTGTTTTCAACATTTTCTTGAAAAATGTATGAACTTTTCTCATATAAAATACAGGTTCAACATATCCACTAATAAGGGTTTCAGAGGGCAGATAAAGATATTTTTGTGTTGAAACTGTTGGTAATGGATCTATAAAGTGACATTTGTCATGCAAAAACACTGCAGTTACTGAAATCAGGGTTTTCAGAGTCAAAGGACTCAGAAAAATCATTTCATTCATGGAGCATATATGACACAGACTGATGAAATTCTTTAATCTCTTTAAGGTAAAGTGACATCCACATTTTCAGTGTTAGAAACTTTTATTTATAACACCCTCACAATATAGTTAACGTCAGCTGCGGGTTTATATGTGTGTGCTGTTTTCTTGCACTGTTTAAATTTTTCTGGGATTTTTGTTGAAGCAAACATCACCAACTTGCAGACACTCAAGACACTGAAACCTGTTGACCTTACTTTGGAAATGAGTAAAGTGGTTAAAATGAATAATATTCCAATGCAAGTTTTGTACAGTCACATGCATTCTATCACAGAGATGCAATATACAATCAAGAGAGAAAGACCGGTCAGTGTATTGTATGTGTTTATAGTGCACATATGACTGTTGATGTTAAATAATTATTTTAGTTAGATTGAATTTGAATATATAACACTGTACACACATACAAGAGAGTCCAACCATCAAACAGGCAAAAAAAGGTTATAATAATCACTTATAGTTAAACTGACAGGAAACTCTTACCGTAAAATAAAACAATATCAGAAGCTGTATGTGTGTGTGACTGATTATGTCACCATTGTGGGGCTTTGTCCCCACGGCAACAGACAGCTTGTATTGGAGGGGTCTCCCAGGGACGATCTCAGGGATACAGTCAGGTGTGAAGGACGGCCATGTCTCTCTCTCACAGATTTTCATCGAAAGCTAATTTTAAGGTCCAATGTGTAACATTTAGGAGGAGTTATTGGCAGAAATGGAATATAATATTTATAAATTAAGTATGTTTTCATTATTGTATAATCACCTGAAAATACGAATCGTTGTGTTTTCGTTACCTTAGAATAAGCAGTTTATATCTACATAGGTAGCGGGTCCCCTTCCGCGGAGGTCGCCATGTTGCACCGCCATGTTTCTACAGTAGCCCAGAACGGACAAACCAATCACTGCCTCTAGAGAGGGCCGTTGGCATATTTCGTGAGTTTCACGACCACCGTAGTTTCTGCAACACGCTTGGAAGGGGAGGATGACGAAAGCGGTATTCAAATGGTTGCAAACTGCAATTTCACCGCTAGATGCCACTAAATCCTACACACTGGACCTTTAAGTTTCAAAATAATAAATAAATAAAAAGAAAATTAAAGCATAAGAAAATATAAGAATCAGAATCAGCTTTATTGCCAAATAGGTTTAAACATACATTTGCTTTGGTATTTTGGTGCAAAACAGTAAACATAGTAGAAATATAAAGAAAGATAAAGCAAGTATTACAGGTCTAAAATCATAAATATAAAATACAAAATGGACAGTAAGATATTAAAGAATATTAAAAAAGAGAAAATAATAAAGAATATGTACAATATGATGTTATTTAAATGACAGTTTGTGCAATGTGCAAAATATTTAGGCTGCATGGGAAAGTTTACAGTATGAGCATACTGTACTAAAGTAAGGTATACTGTATAAATGTATATATATGTGGGTTGTGGAAGCTGCAGTCCTGTCTCGTCCAGATTTTACCCAAAAATCAGCTGCACAAGTTCCATGTTTTATATAAAAAATTATTTTAATGAATTTCCAAATCAAACTTTCCTCCCCTCGAATTCTTTCATTTTGACCCAGCAGTGTACAGTGTTTGGTGTAAAATGTTCAAATAGTCAAACTAATAATTTAGCCTGCTGTGGAAATTAGCTGTCTCTCCTCAATCCCCCAAAATGTTTGTGGAACCCTGCGCAGAAAATTCATCATGCTGTTTTTATTCACTTATTATTTCCAGTCACTTACATTTTACTGTTTTTGGATCGCTGCTGCCAAAAAACTTAACACTTAAAACGTAAACCTTATTATTATCCTGAAGGAATTTGGTTTTCAGGCAGGCATTTAACACACAGGTCACAAGAATACACTGATAAAAAATAAATATTAAACATAATAAACGGCAGCAGTTCAAGCCAAAGACAGAGACACTACTACCAAACTGTATAGAAAAAGTGGAACATTAAGACCAATGGCAAATATAGAGCCAAATGAAGTGTGGTTTTAGGTAAAACATTACATAAAGTTCAGGTGTGCAAGTCTCTGTATTGCTGAACAGATTTTTCAAATTAAAAGTTTTCCATTGGCTCAATGGGCATAATCCGTCTGTAAGGATTGGCTGAGTGGTGGAGGAAGGACACATGGACGCAGGAGTATCTTCCCTCTGTGTGTGATTTTATTTGATCTTTTTACCAGACAAACAATAGATGAGATGTGTTGTTGTGGAAAAACAATTAAAAAACCAGAAAGGCTTTTAATGTGAAAAATCAGCAGGAAATGTTTCAATAAAATAAAGAAAGATATTATTATTAATTGTTTGTTTCATTGAAAATAAACAAACAGTCTTCATACGAATCCCTTACATTTGTTTTTTTAAATTGTGACCAAGATATACAGTATACTAAGCGAGACATCTTACATTTGAAAAATCGATTTGTCAGTGCTCTCTGGTAGACAAACTAACACTGTTTGTAAAAGACCTCCAACCTAGTTTGCTACTTAACATACACCAACTCCGATATGTCAGCCTGGCCGGTTTATTGGTCTAGCTCTACATTGAAGTACAGGTATTTCTTACCCCCACTCATTGTTTTTACCCAGCATTGGATAATTATTTAAAGACCGGCTTCTATTTGAGAATTTACGGAAATTAAATTATTAAGTTGTAAGATAATAAACATTTGATCAACCATTGCTGCTCTCACTTTCTGCAGTCCACCAGCAGTTATATCCTTTTATTGTGTTTGTCTTGTGCTCTGGGCGCATAAGAATCAGACCTATCGCCTGTAACATATTAATCATCGAAGCCAAACATCGTCTGTCGGGAGTTTGAGTCTAAATCTATCAGCGTCGTCCTTCAGAAAGCCCCGTCAGCTGAACGGTAATTATCCAGTGGTGAAGAGCTGAACCAGAGGAGGAAGAGATGAAGCAGATATCAGAGCGGTTATCCAGGCGGCAGTGGATCAGATCAGGCGTTTCAGCTCCCAGCAGGCCTTTCTGCCCCTCAGGAGCCTCACTGGTTTAGAGACATCAAAGCAGCCGTAAGCAGCCCAGTGCAGGCTGGTCGATATCCAAACCAACGCCGCTCCCTCTGCTGCTGTTCGCGCCTACATCCTCTTCCTCCTCTGTCCTTCGCTCTCCTCTTCCTTTCTCTTATTCACCGCGTTTCTTCTCTTCTTCTCATGTTTAACCTCTCGTCTCATCTGTACTTCTCATCTCATGATCTCATACTCTTCACCATTTTCTCTCAATCTGTTCCTCTTCTCACCTTTACTCCTTCACCCTTTATGCTGTCATCTTTCTTTCCCTTTTCATTCCTTCTTTCATCTTTCTTTTTCTCTACTTTTTTCCTCTAACCTTCCCTTTCCATTTTTCTTTCGTTCATTTCCTTTCCTCCTCTCCTTTAACCTGCTTTTCATCCTTACCTTTCTTTCTCCTTTCCTCTAATCTTCTTTCCTTTCCTTCCTTTTCATTTTGTTCTTTCCTTTGCTGTCCTCAATCTTTCTTTCCTTTTAACTTTTTTCCTTTCCTTACCTTTCCTTTCTTTTCGCTTCCTTTCTTTTCCTCTAGTCTTCTTTCCTTCCCATTCCTTTTGTTTTTCTCATTCCTCTTCTTTCCTTAATTCCTTTCCTCTAGTCATCTTTCCTTTCCTTATCTTTCCTTCACTCTAGTCCCATCTAATCTCATCTGTCCTTACCCTCCTTTAATCTCCTTTCCTTGCCATTCCTCACCTCTCCTCCTCTTCCTCCTACACTCCCCCTCTTCTCTTCCTCTCCTCTCATCAATACTTTTGATTTCCATCTCTCCTCCATAATGAGCGGTGGAGAGATGGACGGAATCATATCGATGTATTTTTTTATTTTTTAAGGTTTGCGGTAGTAATTAACATACTGCCGCTCAGTTGGTCAAGGTTTGTATCTCACACACACACACTATAACTGTACACAAACACATAGACACTATTGAAGCATATAAGATGTACACAAATACACACATCGGATCATTACAGGCTAGCAGACACACCTATCCCCATATGAAGACACACACGTACAGATTCGATGCTGCGATTTGTAGGCGAGGTGTAAGCATGGATGCACACATGTGGCAAGTAATTTCCATCAGATTTACCTTCTCGCCACAGCCTCCTTCACTCTGCCATTAGTTTTCTAGATAGCTCTCAGTGAAAGATATGAAAACAACACTCGATGTATAAAATATTAGAACTGTCTTCTTGATGATCTGCAGTCACAGTTACACTTGTTATTCAGACGGGATGTTTGAGGTCTGACGGGAAAGAATGAATTTTAGAGCTCACGTTGCTGTATGTCTTCAGTTTTATGTAAATGACTTTCCTGTTCTCTCTCCTTGTCTCTTTGTTTGCTTGTACGCTCTTTGTGGCTGGATTGTGTCCAGGCTACAGAAAATTCAGGTTGCAGCTCCACGCTGACCTTTGTGTAGTTGCGTTCGTAGTGCTTTCCTCTGAGGAAGTATCTCTGCCTGCAGTGATCCGACTGAAATCACAGACTTGTGGACTATTCAAGAGATGCTACATTTTAACATTATTTGAATTCAGAGGTTTGTAAAACCACTTAGATTTAGAATAGAATTTGATTTGATAAATACAAATAAACAAGTATGTGTTTCAGTTCAGTCTTCAGACTTAGTATTAGATAGTTTGTCATTATGCATTGATTTAATATAATTCAACCATTTCATCTATCTTGTTTTAGCAAAACAAGTTACCTATGCTTATGTTTAACTGACAAGGACCTCCAGCAGACGTGAGAATTTTGATGGAAGTAGCGTGACGTTGTTATGGATCACTTCCTGTTTCCTACCAACGATCAACTTTGGTTTCTTTCAGCCATGACCACAATCTTTCACTGAAGTCATCCAAGTAGTTTTTTTAGACGGCTGATCTGGAAACGATCAAATACATTTGTGTTTGTAATGTTGATTCGTACAGCGTGATTAATGTTTTTATGGTTAAAGAAGACTGAAACAATGTCGTTTGTCAGTGCTTTTCATAACCATAAAGACGTCAATCATGCTTTAGTTTCAACGAGCGGCAGATATTTTAGGGAAAACAAATAAAATATGTTGCCTGTGAATGTTTTGCAGATACATTCAGTGTGAACGTTTTGCAACTTTGTGGATGCATTTCCTCGATCAAATGTCTTTGCCAGATTTATTCCGTGTTGAACAACTGCTCCATGATAACCAAGGTCTATAGAGTTTACTCACTCTTAATACAAAAGTGCCCTGAGCCAAACATAGATAAATCAAAAGAAAGGTGGGCATCTCACTTAAACACAATAGATGAGGCCTCGTGGGAAGATCTGTGTCAGGACAGTGTTTGTGCAACCATTAGTTCGAGGTGCAGAATTGTTCACTACAATTTTTGTCACCAGCTCTATGTCACTCCTCAGAAGCTACATCAATACAACAGTGCAATATCTGAAATTAGTTTTAATGTGGCACAGCAGAAGATACTTTTTACATGCTACCTGCTGAAATGTGTGAAACTACGGCACTTTTGGAATGACTCGTGTGACACCACGTCCTCTATTACAGGGGTCTCCTTTCCGTTAGAGCTATGTTTACTAGCTAACTGTCCTGTCGAATTCTGTATTGTCTTTCTGTTGTTTAAATTTTAAAATAAAAAGAAATAATTTTAAATAAAAACATTACCTCATTATGCTGCTTAAAAAATGGAATCTGGGTGGCATTACGTTTCTTTCAAACGATGTTTGATATTTTATCTTATTCGTAGTATTTATTACACGAAGGCAAGGAGAACGTAGGAGGAATAATCTTAGACATATGAAGGAGTCCGAGGAGTCTTCATTTTGTAAAAAAAAAAAATGCTTGTTTGCAGTCAAACCACAATTTCTGTCGATGTTCCACACAGATCGATATCAAACCCAAAAATCCACCTTTCAGTAACTCTAAAGCTCTCTTATGTCCATGTTGTGTCTTGCATCAGACCTGGAAACTCCTCTTACAGGACTTCAGAGATGCTGCGTGCAGTCACAGCGCCCAGTGGTTGTTGGTCAACAAATAGCTCCAACGAGACCTGCTGCTAAAAACACAACGTCTTCTTTTTACATGAAAGACGGCGTACTTTTTCGCTTTTGACTGAGGTATTTTATCGTTGTTTTCATGTAGCAGCGTGACCTAAAACACATGATGTTGCAGCAGGTGTTGGTTTCACATTGGAAGTCTTGACCGGGAGATTGAGAAACACCGGTTGTCTCTTCAGTTAGTATCTTATGTAAAGAATTTAACAGGCTGTAAGTGTTCAGACACAACAACTCCTGCTCCTATGAAACAACTTTAATCTTTCTCCTCTCTTTTGTTTAAACACTTTAAAGCGGATCTTTGCTTCAAGTGTTAACTCCTCCTTTCACGTCCACCTCTCTTTCAAGAATGACAGTTTAAACTCTTATTTCTTTCTTCTTCATCATCTCCATCTCTCCTTCATGACTGAAGGTTTAAACTTCTCCTTTAAGCTGTCTCCTCTGCTCCTCTTCAGGAGTGACGGGGATTTAATGGGAGAAATCAATACTGGATCAGATACTATTTCACACGGATTCTCCTGATCTTCTAGTGATTCTTCCAGCATTTTACACCAAAAAGAAATCAGGAAATTTATTTTGCTCTTATACAATAAAGCAGAATTTTTTTTCCGAGTCTCTTCAAGTCGGATCAGTAAATTCCATGTGGAGATGTGTCAGTTTTGAGCTCCATCGCCTCATTAATCCTCCTCTCAGCCAGTAGATGGCAGTAGCTATCCACCAAGCAACGAGCGGTCTTCTTCTCTCCCTGTTGTTTTTCCTCTCTTCTTCTCTGTCCGTCCGTCTGTGTGCTCTTATGAAGGGCAACCTGCCAGCGATGGAGACATACATGTTCAACTCTCTAGTGTCATTTATACCACTCTATTTTTTTTTATTTCTTTCTTTTTCTCATTCTGTCTTCATCTCACTGTCTGTCTTTCTCCCCTTTCTTTCTGTCAGTCTTATTTTCTTATTTTTCATTTAGTCTTTTTCATAATCTTTTTGCTTTCTTCATTTCTTCTGTCCTCTCCCCTCTCTATATCTTGTTATTTCTCCACCTTGTTGTATTTCCCGTTTCTTTCCCTTGCATCTGCATCTTTTGTTTTCTCCGCCTTTGTTTTATTTTTCTATCTTTCTACTTCTTATCATGTCTCATGTTTTTCCCTCTCATTACTGTTTTAGTAGCTGTGTTTGTTTCTTTTTCAATCTTTTCCCATAATTGTTTGTTATTTTTCCGTTTCTTATGACCTCTCCTTTCCTCCTCTTTTCCTTCAGCATTTTTAATTCTCTATTTCTTTTCTGGATTTGTCTTTTTCCAACATTTTTCCCATCCTGTCTATGTCTCCTCTTGCTTTTTTTCTTTGACTCTTCCCTTTTTATTCTGCCCCTCCACTCTCTCACTCTGTCTCTCTCTCTCTCTCAGTCCCATCTCTTTTTATCCCTCTATATTGTCTGTCTGTGTTTTCACTTTTCGCCATCTTTCACTCTTTTAAATATCTTCCTTTATTTTCCTCCCTGTATCTCTGGCTCATCTCTCTGTATTTATCCTAATGTGTGTTTACCTGTTTCGTCCTGCGGGTCTCGTTTTTGTTCTCTCTCTGTCCTTGAATTAATTCATCTGGAATCAGCTCTGAAACACCGTTCAGCCGCTCCCCCTCTCCTCTCCTTTCCAGTGTTTTATCCTTTTCTCGTCCTCTCATCCTCTCCTCCTTCCAATCTGTTGCTTTTTCCTCCCTTTCCCCCACTCTTCCTGTTGCATGCCATTACCTGTTGGATGTCTTTCTTACCTTGTTTTGATGTTTTTCCTTCGACTCTCCAACATTTTCGATTTTGACTACAGATTTATTTTGCTCTATTTTTCTCTTTCTACTTCTTATATCCCTCTTTTTTGTACTCTTTCTCTCACTCTCTCCATCCTCTGCAGAGTTTTGTGTGTGTGTGTGTCGTGTTTTGATGTGACTCCAGCAGGCTCTGGACAGCAGTGTTTATTCATGCTATTATTATTGTTTCTTTTAAATCATCTGTTTCTCTCTCTCTCTCTCTCTCTCTCTCTCTCTCTCTCTCTCTCTCTCTCTCTCTCTCTCTCTCTGTGTCCCTCTGCCTCTCTCGTCCCCAGTGTTTTGTGCAGCAGTTGGACGGGTTCATTTCGTGGCTGCAGGAGGCGCTGGACAGCACAGAAAACTGGACGCAGCCCCGACAGGAGCTGGAGAGCCTGAGGGTGTACCTGGACACACACCTGGTGAGAACACACACACACTTTTATCCTTTTATACTAGTGAGGACTCTCATTAACATAATACATTACCCTAACTCCTTACGGAAACCAAGATACAAGTACAATAGCACACAAACACACACACACACACACTGTCAAAGCTCATATACTTTTAAGTATAAATGTCTAAACACACATTGCACTCACGGTTGTATGAACACATATTTGCATACATGCATATGGATGTGCCCATGTGCCCCCCCCCCCACCCACACACACACACACACACACACACCCACACACACACACACCTTTGTGTGCCAGTTTTAACAGCAGAATCACCTACCACTGCAATCTGTTTGAACGTTGACTCTGTTTAAAACAGTCGCTCCAGAAATCTGCTGTTCCTTTCAAAACAATGCATCAGATTCAGAACCAGCTTTATTACCTTGTTAATATGGTATGTCGTACAAACAACGCAATACATTAATAACAAACACTGCCACAAGGCAGGAACTGAGTGGAATATGAAGTACGATTCCACTTTTCACTGAATTTCACTTTTCAACCAAATTTATCCTGTTTTAATGTAGAAATCACCAAATCGAGTGGAAGAAGATCGAAAAACTGCGAATCTTTTCTGAACAATGTGACGGCACTTTGTGACGACTGGGACAGACGCATCTCTGTGGCCAGTAAAGTCAGGCTCTTATGTCACATGTAACTGAATCGTTGTTAATCACTCCCTTTAATATGCAAAATAGTAATGTTAAGTTCAAATCATGTGACAGCAATTTTGTCATCACAGGACAAAAATCTACACACACACACACTGCTGGCGAGTTACTGTATGTACAACGAAATGTGTTCTTGTCAGCTTCATTCATGCTTTATTTCTTATTGTTACTATGAATTGTGTATGGTTCTCTAAAGAGAAGCCTGCAGGATTACAGAAAGGACATAAAGGGCTCAAAAAGTCCACGAGGAAGCCCTGAAACCGCTTCTGTTTTTAGGGCAGACACTGGGATTTGACCACAGACTTATCTACCAGGAATTTATGGAGATAAACTCATCTGTTTAACCTCATCTCTTAAGAAGCCAGCATGTTTGAACCAAGAGCTTATCAAGTGTTTTATTGAGAACATTCAGAGGGTGTCTAGAAAAATAGCTGCTGTAGCAAGTGGCGAATAAATTCCATACTAAACACTAATCCACCATTTTTAAGTATGCAGTACAGTAGTAGTACAATAAAAAACTTCAAAATACCTGCGGCACATTGGGATGACTTGATTTTTGAGGGACTGTGCTTCTAACTTCATTAGACAAGTAAACAAGGAACAAGTAAAGTAAACATTTTAGCATTTTCAGTAGCTCTCAGTACACACAGAGCCAAGAACAAATATACAGGAAGAAATATAGTCATGATGCCACTGATGAGAGAAGATGAGAGGAAAAAATGTTAAGATGGTTGAGTGATGGCTCCAGTGATGTTACTTGAAACAAAAAGGTTTTGACTCACTATGTGGCATTTTCAAATTTGACATTTTTAGTAGTTGGCTGTCAGTTCACACCTTGAATAATTTCCTGTTAGCCCAAAACATTACAGTAAACTCTGCAAACTGCAGAACCAAATATACTGCAGTAGGATATATATTATATAAATATATGTTTGAATATGTAGGGACGAGCAGTTAAAACGCTGATTATACACCGGCCTTTAGCTGTCATTCACAGTGACCAGTACTGAGCTTAACAGTAGAATAAGGTTCAGATCTTACATGTGGAGGTCAAAGGTCAGTGGTTACTGCATCCTGCAACCACAGAGCGATGACGGAAAAACAACAGTGAGCTGAGGGATGAACATACAAACACTTGAATGAACACAGACTGTCTCTCATTTCATCTTCACTGCTTTTATCCTGATTTTTCTTTTTTATTTCAATTTGTTTTCATCTGCATCTCTTTCTCTTCCTCCTTCTGTTTGTTGTTTTCTGACCATCTGCCCCTCACTTGCTCTCCTTTTTTCTTTCTTCTTCCTTTCTCTATTTTCTCTCTATCTTCATTTCTTTATTCTACTAAATAGAAACACTCTTCCTGTGTTTCTCTAATTTACACACACGCTTCGTCTAACACAACCAAGCGCCTATAGATCAGTGAGTGCTGCATCACTGTATATGAACACACACTCAGATGAGAAGCACTTTGGTAATTACTCACACTCTTTATGGCAAACATATGGGCTTCACGCATGCACATACACAAACAAAAACACATGGGCACGCACACACACACACACACACACACACACACACACACACACACACACACACACACACACAGAGCAGCACTCATCAAAAATGCATTCAAGAGTACAAGGAAATGAGACATGAACACACACACACATCGTATATCAATGTAAAACCAATTGACGCACAATGCTGAGTGTGTACGCACGCACAGACACACATACACACACACACACACACACAAACAAACAAAAAAAGATTGCATTTGCATATAAGTGTACAAATGCAAACATATATGCACAACAGTAGGCATGTGTTTTAGCTGCACACACACACACACACACACACACACACACACACCCAGAGGTGCTATTTGCATACATTTGCATGTTCCTAGACAGATTTCCAAATCAGCATCTCCATATCCATCCCTGCAGAACAGCATCATGCACACGGATCCACACACCCCAAGTTGTCTTATCTAGATATTTATTTCTGCTGTGTGTGTGTGTGTGTGTGTGTGTGTGTGTGTGTGTGTGTGTGTGTGTGTTTTTTTTGTTTGTTTACACGTGTCGACTTTGTTGTGGGTGCCAGCAGTGCTAACGTTAGTGGCGGTTAGCTTCAATTAGAATTCCCGGCTCTTAATTGGCGCGTCTCGTTAAATAAAGCAAAAGAGGATGAAAAAGCATCGCTAATAGGACTTTGAACTGCTACACTGTTGATAGCGTGTTAGCTAACTGACTGTGTTTGTGTGTGTGTCTGTGTCGATAGTCACACTTGCACTTTGTAGTTATTAGTGTGTGTTTGGGTGTATAATTGTGTGTGTGTGTGTTTTGTTGATTACTGCAGAGAGACAGGTTCCCTCTCTCTCTCTCTCTCTCTCTCTCTCTCTCTCTCTCTCTTTGTCTGTCTCTATATCAGTCTCTGTTTTTCTCTTTTCTTCTGTTTCTTCTGCGTTTTATTCTATATTTATATTTATGTTTCTCTCTCCAATTCTGTCTCCGACAAAATGTGTTTACGTTGTACTAATTGGCTTTGCCGAAGACATTTTCGAGGAAATGGAGCTGACGACTAGATTATGATCACTGGCAATGTTTTTCCAATTCAGGAAGCGTGACATTTTTATACTGCACCAAAGTCATATGGAGGTGTCAACGCACAAGAGGCTCGCATCCTGCGCCCCATGTGTCGTTAGATTTGAGCGAGTAAAACACTTTGGCTAAGGTTAGGGAAAAGTCGTGGTTTTGAAAAAGCCGAAAATTGAAATTGAGTTGAAAAAGTCAACTTGTCCCGTCCCGCCCTTCAAGTTCAAGACTGTTGACTTTGTCAATATTTAACCAACACCATAATCATTCCCTAACCTTAACCAAAGCTTTAGTAGCCTAAATGTAACTATTCAAATACCAAAGCATGAATTAGGCAGGTGTTATTCTATATTATAAAGCGTCTGCCAAATGAATAAATGTAAATATTTTTCTTTATGTCGACCCCAACAATGTGTTAGTCTGTCTCTGAATACTTTTTGATCGCATGTTCACATGGTATTAACATGCAATCTGTACCTGGATATCTTATCTGGAAAAAGGAAAACACATGTTAAATCAGGTGTAAAGAGCAGTTTGGTCACAGTATTTTGAAAAAAAACCTCCCGACAAGTTGAAATGTTGCTTAACTCTGCCTCTTCGTGCGATCTCAAGCTGCCTGTCAAAAGGCTACAGACGAGCTCTTCCTCTGCAAAGGAAAAATAAGCAGAACAGCAGCACTGCTTCTGGACTCTAGAGGGACCACTACACTGTGCAAGATGAGGGTCATGTGACCGACAGGGGTAGCCGAGCTAGCAGTAGTGCTAGCATGCTTCTCCACTGGCTCTAATTACCCTCCTACAGTATTCGTCACGTGAGCAAGGCTACTGAAAAGTAGCGTACGAATGTCTTCGGGTCTTAAGAGAGCATCCAGCTTTGATTCTCCATGTTTGTTGACAACTCTTCAATTTAATCTGACAATTATTTTATTTGTAATTAATTCATTGTTTAGTCTATAAACTGTAGAAAATGTTTTGCCAAAATGGCGTTCACAATTTCTTAGAGCCCACGGTGATGTTTTTTTTTACTGTCACATATAAAAAGCAACAAATCCTCACATTAGAGAAGCTGAAACCAGAGAATATTTGGCATTTTTGCTTGAAAAATGACTGAAACGATTAGTCCATTATCAAAAAAGTTCCTGAATAATTTTTTTGTCGATTGATTAATTCCTTAATCGTTGCAGCTTTACACAAATATATAGTTTCATTTAAAAAAAAGTGATTTCCTAAAACAGCTATGGCTCAGAGGACGAAGATATTTCAGGCTGTGATACACGCACACCACTTGTTAGTAGGATCAATTCAGTGTTGCTTACGGCCTTTTTAATGGGATTTATCACCACAATCATCCTTTAATCATGCTTTAGTTATGCAAACTAGTTTATACGAATGTCATTTTTAGGAGACAGGGTTACTCTTTGTTTTATTCTTTCTCTTATCTCTCTTTTGTGTCTTTCTTTCCTTCTGTCTGTCTCTTAGTTTTTGGTTTTCTATTGCTCTCTCTCTCTCTCACACACACACACACAAACACACACATACTCACACACTCTGTTATTCTCTATCTTTCTCTAAATTGCTTTCTCTTACACAAACACACAAACACAAACACACAAACGCACACAGCTCCAGGGCAGCAGTGGGTGGAGTGGAGCTGCTCTCCCAATTGAATATTTGGTCCAGCTGGCGTGTGTGTATATTATTTGTGTGAGTGTGTATATTTGTGTGATTGTGTGTGTGTGTCTATATGTGTGTTTTAGGGCGCGTGGAGCGAATAAGCACAGGTCTTTCCGGAACCCCGGGGAGATCAGTGAGGCGAGAGGACGCTAACACACACGCACACACACACACACACACACACACACACACACACACACATACAGGCTGCTCTTTGTAAGGTGCTGAGAGATGGCGGCCAATGAAAGGCCTATTGATTGGGTCTGATGGGCGATCCAGGCCTTTGAATCCCATTACCAGCAGCAACACACTATTGGTGGCAACATGAGGGGGAGAGAGAGAGGGAGAGATAAAAAGGTGTGAGAGGGAGGGAGAGAAGTCTGAGACCACCTCCACACTGAAGTGACTAAATCTGAAAATGCAGATTATGTATGAAAGTGGCCACACTAGCACGTCAGGTCGCTTTGGTAAAGATCGCCATCCACACTGAAACGTCTAAAGAACAGGAAAACAGCTGAATCTCTTCTTCTTTCTTCTCTTTCGGTCGACAAAAAACAGAACTGTTGATCGCAGCCGCCATCGAGTCAGGGATGATACAGACAGTCTGGTTACTCTGTTGAGTTGTTGAGTCTCAGCTGCTTATACCTCTAGCAGGGGTGGAGGCGGGTAGCGTCTGCTAACTGAGGAGGAACAGGCCTTCTGTTAACTTGAACGTTTGAAAGTTGTCTCATTTACATGTGTCTTGTTAGCTGGCTAGCTAACTTTAGCTGCTGATTAGCCTACATTCAGGAGTCCCATTGGTATTGAACAAAGTTGGATGGTATGTCAAACCTGCGGCTTTACTTCTGGAGTGCTATGTGAAGTCACCAGGACTAACGTTAAGCTAGTGGTTGATGGTCAGTAATACCACCAAAAAGAAAGCTGACTGCTTGTTAAACCACAATGTCTCATTTCAGTTTCTACACGTGTTGAATATTGAAAATGTGACGTGTGTGTGGAGGTTTAGAGGTGTTGGATGAAACCTTTGCTGGAGCTGGTCCAAGTAATGTCACTCATGACTTTTTCCGAGGAGTAATTAGCAAAGTTATGAAATTTTTCAGTTAACAATGAGTATTAACTAATTGATTACATTTTTTCAAGTTACTTGCCCAACACTGGTTTTAGTACAGCCAAACTCACAATTTAGTTGTTCTCGTTTACATATTTTTGTCTTTCTGCTGTCAGACACCTGAACGAGTATAAAACAGCGATTGTACTGCAGCTTATTGATGTAATTCCTGCCGCTGCACTGAGATGTCAAAGAAATCTGTATTTTATGATATCGAAGTCATGTGACAAAAAAAACCCCATACATACAATGCACCTTTATTGTGTGATTGGCTGTATTGACATTTAAAATGATCGTTCACAGAGACGTTTAGGGGTGAGGTTCTTAACTTTACTGCCATACAGCCCACAGCTGTGTCGGAGCTGACTCAGGTCGTCGTTTTCTAAAAGTTTCCACTTAAATGCAAAGCCAGCATTTTTACATTTATCCACTCTGGACACATTTTCCTTTTAGGCATGAAACATGCTGGCCTAGTGTGGACAAAAGGCCAAAACAGAGAGAAGAAGCAGCATTTTTAAATTCAGCCAGTCTCGTGTGGACGTAGTCTAAGAAGGAGAGGAGGAGAGGAAGAAAGAAAGAAAAAGAATATGGGAGAGAGAGCGAGGGAGGAAGAAGAGTCGGGGATGGAGTGGTGTGAAGGAAGAGAAAGGGATTGAAAGATTCAGAAGGAGGACAGAAGAGTGAGAAGAGAAAGGGATGAAAGAGAAGGAGAGGAAGGGAGGTAGGAAAAACTAGGAGGGTATAGTTAAAAAATAGAGAAAGAGGGAGGGGGAGAGAGATAGAAAAGGAGAGACTGAGTTGAAGTCAACTGAGGGAAGAGAGAGGAAGAACAGGAAGCCAGGTGAGAGAGGGAGCGAGAAGGGAGGGGAAGAAGGAAGGAAAGAGGGAAAAAAGGAAAGAGATAATGGAGAGAGCGAGAGAATTGCATTTTGTTGCTTAATATAAAAGCTGTCGGAAAATAAAGAGAGAGAGAGAGAGAGAGAGAGAGAGAGAGAGAGAGAAAGGGCCTGAGTGAATAAATACACACACACACACACACACACACACACACCTCGGGGAATACAGCCGTAGTTTCTCTCGGCTGTCTGAATGGAGACAATTTGATCATCATTATTACAAAGACTCTTTGATCAGATCATGTCTCATCAACCCGAGCCAGTCTGCTCTGTGTGTGTGTGTGTGTGTGTGTGTGTGTGTGTGTCTGATCAGTGCAGCTCAATACACAATCTCAATGTCAAACCTCAATGTCATCTCAGTATCAGTGCTGCACACCTCTTAGCGCCTCGCTAATATGCTAATGCTTAAAGCTAAATGATATTAGGTAGGCTTCTGAGGCTGTCCTACCCTGCGCTCCAGGCTAATATGCTAATGCTAACAGGTAATCTGATCACTCAGGCTTTGAAGCAGCTCGTCTCTCAGCCCACTGTGTGTATGTTAATCAGAGCAGGGAGTTTTAACGTTTTAGGCCACCGGCCACAGCTGCCGAATAAATCCCCAAATCAACCTGCTACTTTCAGCATCTAACAGATTAATATGTAGTACAACACTAGTGATGGTTAGTTATCTGTAAATTAGACTCTCCTACAAAAACAGGAAATGTCAGTTGAACGTAAACATATGTTGTTTTTAGGCAAGACCTTTAGTGGCTGTGTGAATTATGACTGTTGTCTGTCAGGAGCAAAGGTGGAAGTAGTGTGACGTTGTTTTAGAGCCACAGAATCGACGTAGGGAGGACAGATGGGTCAACAAAGCATGTGACTTGGAACACATCTGTTCGTTTCCCGTTTCCCACCAACAGTCAACGTTGGTTTCTTTGAACCATAAAGACGATGGATCCCAGTAGTTCTTTCAACTCAAACCACGATCTTTCCTTTAACCCTGACCAAGTTGTTTGTGTGCCTAAACCTAACTCAAACTTAACCGGTGTCGGATCAGAAAACACTACAAGTGATGAATTGACAATGTCGTTTAATTTGGAGGACGTGTTGAGCTTGTGAGTTTGGGTAATCATGGGTCACATCACATGAACTGGACTGATTAAAAAAACTCCTGCAGGATATAAATAATATAAGTGAAATACAAACTTGTGCTTGTTAGCAACCTGGATGTTTTTTTTTTTTTCGAAAACAAGGGGTTACTATACTTTTACTATTAAACTGGTACGCTGCTAGTTTTCATTATGTGTTGTAGTGAAATTTCACAACTCATAAACTCATCTAACTAGTCCCAGTTTATAACTGGGATTAAGGATTAATGCTTTGCCAGCTTTGCCTTCTTCCTCCTAATAAACGTGCACATTTTTGACTACGAGATGACGAGAATGACTTGAACGTGCAGGTAGTTTTTATTTTCTTTGAGGCAAAATCGTCTTTTTTGGGGAGGAAGAGAAACGTCAACCCACCGGACTGGACTCCTATAAACTATACACTTTCTTAGGGCCCATCCTTTGAACAAGGTGGTCTATGAAATCTGTTATAGCTAATGGGTCTTTCACTGGAGAAAATGTCATGTGGTTTTTGTTTTAGGTATTTTTGTAGTCCATAACTTTTCCGTAGCTTTTCTCTGTTCAATAGCAAATGCAGAAACACACACTGTCCTTTCCCTGGTTGGCTCCTGTCTTTTCTCTGTGTCACACACACACTGACTGTCTCTATTTTCTTCTCCCGCTCTCTCTCACAAGCACATAAATACATACACACAGCCTCTTATTACTGCTTGCTGTCTGACATGCATAAAAGCCTGCTCTGCATGCCTTATCATCATGTGATTGATGGCTGGCTGTTCTACTCTTATCGATTCTATGCTCTCCATATATTAAACAGCTGAAACGGAGCTGAATTGCTTGTGGAATAAGGCGCTAAAATACGATTGCTCTTCGATAGCCCGGCTAATCTGCACAACCTAATTCATTCCTAACATCAGCCGGCCCTATCCCACAGACGCAGACAGTCACGCTGTGTTTTCTGTAGCGCTGATAAATGTACTTTATGTTTATTAGCTGTGAGGTTTTTCACCAGCTTATCTGGAAATTATGTTGGGCAGAGTGGCGGCCGAGTCTGTAAAATTACTCAATCAGCCGTGAGATTTGAAGTAATTTACGACGTTTGCGGGGCAGCAATGATTGCGGAATGCAGACAGTCATGTTTTATTTGGATTATATTGATATATGAATGTGTTTTTGGGGGCGTTGTGAAGAGATATAGCTGATGGTTTTCAAAGTGATATTTTATTGTTTATCTGTGAAATGTAATATGTGAGGGACAGTGTCACCACTATCTGCTCACATCTGTTAGAGCTGGTTAAAGAGATGTGGGGTTTTTACTTGAGAGGAAGAGCTGGTCTGATGTAGCTCAATGGGTAAAGCAAGGCACTAACACTGCCAGGGTTGATGGTTCAGTTTCCTGCTGAGCACAGCATAGGAAACATTTTATTTCCTTCTCTTTGTGAACCTGATTTTAAACAGAAATCATTAGCTATGTTGCAGTTATGTGGCATGCGCTCTAACCACTCGGCTACCAAGGTGCACCATCTGCACCTGCCATTAATGGCTGGAAATCCTGTATCTTCTCTTATGGTGCAACATAATCTGCTGCAGGCACTAAGGCTGATCAGAAAAACAAAAAAACATTGTTGCAGAGTTTTTAAGATTCTTAAAACAGTTACTTTAATTTAACCTAAACTGGCCACATCGCTAAAAGCATCATATCAAGAACTTTTAGCCAGAGCACTGGTGTAGGCTTTTGTAAATGAAATAGGCCAAAACTAAAAACCGTCATAATGATGAAACTGTCTCATGAATATGCAGTAAGAATAAAGAAATAGTCACGTGTGAAGAATTGCTTTCTGCAGTCAAGAGTTAGAAGTTTTAAAATTGACACAGTGGTTTTAAGTGCTGTTAAGTTACTTTTGAGGAGGTTAAGTAATGTCATTGTTTTAAAGCGTCACTCAAAACATGGCGTGTTTCTCACAGAAATGTAAAAGACTACAGTCGCACTCGTGCGAAACTTCCAGCCTCCAACTGTGATTGGACAAAATGAGAATCACAGTGATCATTACAGTCCCATCATGACAAACACATTACGATAATTCATTTTTGACCACTGCTACTGTATGTAGGTTTTTATCTCAGCTGTTTGCTAATATAAAGCATGATCACACGACTTTCTGACCGGACATTTACAGCTGTACGAGAACGTTACACCTGACGTGTGAATTTGAAAGATGTCTGGAACAGACAGTGAAGTTATTGAGGCACCGCCTGTGGGAAACTACACCTGTGTGAGTCGAACTTTGTACAACAAAATGCAAAGTGTAATGCTGAAACAATTACTCGGGTGATTGATTAGCTGATTGAGAGAAAATGAATACACAACAATTTTGACAACGGATTAGATTTGCTGCTTTTCTCTACCTTTGGGTTTGGACCGTTGGTCGCACAAATAAAGACATTTGAAGACAACACCTTGGACCTTTCAAAGATGAATTGATAAATTAACTGAAAAAATAATCAATAGATGAAACTATCATGAATGGAATCATTAGTTGCAGCTCTTGTACACCATCTGCTGATAGAGAAGATCTAGTTTTTGTCCTAAACTTTGAGCTCCCTCCCGCTGGCTGTGGACCCTCAGTGTGTGTGTTTTTGTGTGTGTGTTAGGGATTGAAACCCCTCGTCCCATCCGTCTCCACTGTGCGTATCCTGCTCCATAAATATTGGTGGTGTGGAGGTCTGACCTTGTCGTGTGTTGACTGATGCTGTCGCCCGTCTATCCCTCACTGCAGACGGAGGACTGTCTCGGGCAGAGTACACAGAGTTGAAGCAGGGCTGCACAATGGCTGCTGTGTGGAGCAATGCTTTTCTAAAAAACATGAAAATAACATGAGACTCAGAAGAGCTCAGCGGGGTGATGGGTTTATTACTTTTAAGAATTTTAGAGTGTCTGGTACAAATCATATTGTCCCTCTAATAAATCCACTTTCTGTTTTGTAGTTTCTTCTTTTGTCAGATAACAACAAAATCACCAACATGTCTTTTTTGCTTTGTTCTGGCATAGAACCAGAATAAGAATCAGTTTTATTGCCAAGTAGGTTTTCAACATACAAAATATATCAGTTTGTAGTTTATATGGGTTAAGTTTAGGTTGAAAAATAGAAAATGAAAACATTTTTAGGGGACAGATAGTTGAGATCTCCCTCACCTCTTGTCTTTTGTCCTAATTGTGTCCTATTTTGGCGACTTGTCTTCAACTTAAGACGTTAATACAAATACAGAATTGCAGCAGCACCTTTTAATGCATTGATCTCTCTCTCTCTATCAGAATACATCACTGATACACACATGCACACGCACAGTCGTGTTTCCATCACTTCAGAGGACATTACTTTGACTAACCCTAACCCTCACTGCCTCTCTTCTAACCTAACTTTAAGCGAAACCTTAAACCAAGTCTTCACCCTAAAATGTAATGATTTACGTTATGGGGACTTGTGTTTTGTCCCCAAAAGAAAGGCGAGTCCCCACAATGTGACTATGTAAACAGATTTATGTCCCCACAACATGAGTAATGTATGCTCACACACACACACACAAACACACACACACAGCAGAGTCTTGAGACTATGTGTGTGCAGCATTTCCCATAGCAGCACAGCAGGATGTCAGAAGTGGTTAAGTCTTGAGGACTGAGCACCTTGAGGCTTACACACACAGAGACACACACAGACACACACAGACACACACAGACACACACACACACACACACACACGGATCAGAAAAGGCTGTAATGTTGTTCATAGATCTGACTGGAGTGTTTTCCATCACTGCCTCAGGCTGCTCTGTGCCTCCATCCATCCATCCCATCCATCCATCCATTTATCATTCATTTATATGTCCGTCTATCTATTTTTTCTTTTCCACTTCTCTTTACCTCCTTCCTGTTTACTTTACCACAATTATGTTTTTTTGTTATTCCTCCTTCCTCCTCTCTTCTCCATAGAGAGATCTAAGTGGAGAGAAACAACTATTTTCACAACCAATCAAGTTCAGTATTCTGTTAGTCACAGCCCTTCGTAATCTTCTTAAAATATCATTTAATTTTTCTGCAAGTAGCATGTTTTTTTCTTAGTTTTGTCCATCATTTCTGTCAGTAATAATAACATTGTAGTCACCATGTTAATAGCTGAGATCTGGAAACAAAGTAACATGGTTACAACAAAGTTCGACAGCAGTCGTTGATCAGACAGGTCCACTTCATTTGGAGGTCAAACTGAAAGTGAGTGCACCTGAAATCTTATATAATCCCTCACTGCACAAGAAAACTGTCTGCACAACTACAGTAAATACAGTAGGTCAAGTTGAAGCAGGATGTCAGTCTCTGCACTGTGATGGATGTTTACAAAGGTAATAATTTTACCGTTCCCCTTCAGTTTCTCTTCCTAATAAGTTTGTCTATCCTGATCTGATCGTCTGACTGCTCTTGTTTCCTGACCTATCGGACCTCTTTGAAATAAGCAGGACTTATTCTTTAAAGGTCCGGTGTGTAACATTTAGGAGGAGCTGTTGGCAGAAATGGAATATAATATTTATAAGTATGTTTTCGTTAGTGTATAATCTCCTGAAAATAAGAATCCTTGTGTTTTCATTACCTTAGAATAAGCTGTTTTTATCTACAGAGGGAGCGGGTCCCCTTCCACAGAGGCCGCCATGTTGCACCGTTATGTTTCTACAGTAGCCCAGAACGGACAAACCAATCACTGGCTTTTGATAGGGCTGTTTGCGAGTTTTGTGGCCACCGTAGTTTCTCCTACATGCTTGGAAGGGGAGGGTGAGGCGAGCGGTGTTCAAATGGTTGCAAACTGCAATTTCACCACAAGATGCCACTAAATCCTCCACACTGGACCTTTAAGTCAATAGAAAAATATCTGGATGCTGATGACGATCTTTGTGTGTTTCAGAGTTTCAAACTAAACGTGGACAGTCACAGCGCTCTGAAGGAGAGTGTAATGGAGGAAGGCAGAGCACTGCTCTCTATCATCACCTCCCACCAATCAGGTATATTCACACACACACACACACACACACACACACATTCATATTCTTTCACCCCTCCTACACACTCACACAATGGGTGGATACACACTCAAACACACACAGGTGGCCATAACAGAGCCCCAACTCTGCTCCATTCATTATTAATATTTGGATTAACAGAGTGACCTTCAGAGAGGAGAACTCATATGAATGTAGCTGAAAGAGAGACTGAGAGAGAGATAAAGACAAAGAATGAGATGGAGAGGCAGAGATAGAAAAGCAGAAAGAAAAGCCAGCGGGCTGAAACTGGCAGGGAAAGAAACATTCAGTATGATTTTATATTTTTCCAAATCTTTGCAGCCAGAAAGAAAGAGAGAGAGATAGGGAAAAGAAACAGAGATCATAGTTTAAAACTACTTTGTTAAGGTTAGGGAACCTTTTTTGTCAGCGTTACAAGAATAACCACTTGGCTGAGTTCGGAACGAACGTGGTCATGGTAAAGAAACCAACCCTGACTGTTGGTAGAAAACGGGAAAAGAACAGTGGTGTCCCGTGTTACTCTGAAACCTCCATCTTCCTAAGTTTCGTGGCTCTGCAACAACATCACGCTAATTCCATCTTTGCTTCTGACAGACAAGAGCCATAATTCACTTGGCCACTAGAGGTCCTTGTCAGTCAAACGTAAACATACGTGGGTCGTATTTAGGCATTTGATCAACACACTGATGCATCCACAGTCCCGGATGAAGGCAGCCTATGTGGAGCGTGGATGTTTAGCCTGAAATTGATTATGACATCGGCTTTGGGAGGAAAGAAACATTAATGTATAACTTCTGTCCGACCTACCTGTCTGACCTTCACAGGATGGATGTGAAAGTAATTAAACCCTGTCCAGCATCACTCCTCAGAATTTGTTAGCTTATGATAATAAAACAACAAACTTTCAATCCATGATTTCGATCCATAATCAGATGAAATACAATAACACAAATGGAGACGTAAAACTGTAAAAGATTGTCTTTTTTGCAGCCAGGAAACGTAATGATGCAAAAACAGTTGTTTTAGATAGCACATGAGGATTTTATGAAGAATTGTGATTTCCGAAAAGTGTATTGTTGCAAAAGCAGTTAACAGCAAAGCCCAGTCAGTTGGTTTAGGTGATCACCAAACATCTTTGCATCTATTAAAACGTTTGGTTGAAAAGTTACAGATTCTTAGTTGTCTAGATTACATGCAACTTTTGTTTCAATGAACTTTTGATGACTATATTTCAACATGCAGCAGATCCCCTGGACTTGTTTCATGGCAAAGCAGTTAAAACCTGAAATGCTTTAAATGCACTACATTGGTATCGAACAGGTTTACAAGTGAGATGTCACTGCAGTAACGGGGGCTTATTTACTTCCCCCTACAACCTGGATCAGTCTGTAGAAGCACAGTTGACATCTATATTATACCTTTCGGGGATTTAGCTGAAAACCGACACATGGTTACAACAAGTGACCAACAATTACAGCAGTAGAATAGGCTTCAGCTGTAGGGTCAGTTAAAGCTGACAGAAAAACATTGAATATGTATGATCTGGTTTTGTTTGTGTAACACATGCAGACGTTTATCCCTGTTTGAAGAAATGTTGGGATGATTTATGGCGGAGTATTTTTTGTGAAGCATGACAAGAAGAAGGTGACAAACTTTAAAACCAGTTTGTAACCTTTCCTTCTTCTGGCACCGTTTTTATTTCTTTTGTGACATTGTGACAAGCTCGTCTGAAATTAGTTTGACAACTGGATTGGCGCCAGTGTTTCTCTCTTTTTCAGTCTCTCTCAATATCTCTCTCTCTCTCTCTCTCTCTCTCTCTCTCGCCACTCTGTTCCTTTCTTTCTGGTTTATCCCTATGTCTCTCGCCCTCCAGGTCTGAAGGATATCCTCCATATGGTTTCCAGCCAATGGGATCAGCTCCAGCGGCAAATCCGGCGCCAACATGGCTGGATGCTCCGCGCCCTCCGCTGCATCCAGGCCCACCTCCTCTACACCAGCCAATCACACGAGCCCTTCACAGCCTCGGGAGATGCGTCGGCCAATCGGCAGGCTCCGTGCCCAGCGCACGGCCTCAAGGTAGAAAACTGGCAGTGGTTTTTATTTTCTGTTTAGCTTTGAATCTCTGTGATTCTGTTCATCTGTTTGTTTTTTACTCTTCGGTTTATATCCTTCCATTTCCTCTCTGGTTGATCCCTGTTATCCCTCTCTCTTTCTGTCACACACACACACACACACACACAAGCTCACAGTCACACACTTACCCATGATCCTTTGTAAATTTCTTTGTAACGTTTGTATTGGCTGCCAATTAACATCCTGATTGGTTTCTCAGTTCTAATTGGCTGCTGGTTAATTGGCTGGCCTTGGTTAATTAGATGTAATCTCTCTTTCTGTGTCTCTCTCTCATTGTCCTGTCATTCACATCTTGTCACTGCTGTGTGTGTGTGTGTGTGTGTGTGTGTGTGTGTTTAGAAATTTTCCATGAGTCATCTGTGGCCTTGTGTCTCACACTGAGAAAAAAACAGATTTGAAAACATTTCTCTCCTCTTCGACATTCTTCTTCTGCACCATATCCTTTATTGCTCTGTTCATTTGTTAATTCTCTTCCTTCCTTCCTTCATTATATATTACTCTATACTTTTTTAATTGAATACAACCATCCCTTGCTTCTTCGGATTTTTACAGTCATCTCCTATATTTTTAATTTAATTTTTTTGCTATATATTTTATTGAAAGAAAGTTAAATACTTCATTTCCTTCCCACCCAGATAACGTTCAGTCAAACATATAACGATGTTTGAGATCCCCAACCTGAGCTAAACTGCAGGGTGCCAAGTACACAAAAAACAAACAAAACAACAAAAAGGTACAAGAAACAGCAAAGATTTAAAAATGCCAGTGACACCTTGAGATAATCCATATCTTCTCCTTCAGTACTTGAGTTAGAGGTCCTCAAGGATCCAGAATTTTGGACCTGATCCAAAACGGCCCAGTGGAAAACCTTCCTGAATCCCAAATGCATAAATTATCGAAATACGTAGATACCAGATCTGAAAGGAAGGACAGCCAGACCCCGTCCTAGTCGACCTGATTTAGACCCATTTTTTTTCTGCACTTTACAGTTCACAGCCTTCATCTTGCATCAAAAACTCAGATATTTGACATATACCCTAGACCCGCAGCGATAGAACAGGACCCTACCCGGATCAGATTAGACTATGATTTGGACCTGGCCTGATTTTGGTTCTGGGTCTGATCATTTCTTTGCTGTCCCCATTACCTCCCTTCTCTACGTCTTGTTTTAACTTTGGTCTCTCCTTTCCTTTCTTCCATCCTTCACGTATTTCCTTGGTTATTAGTTTGCGCTTTCGTTTCCTTGATCCTTACTTTCCTCCTGTACTTCCACCTTCATTCTTTTCTTCACATTTTCTTGTCATCCTTCTTGTCATTATGGCTTCCCTTTATTCCTTCATCCATTTAGTTCCTTGTCAACCCCTTTCTTCCTTGCATCTATCCTCACTTGTTTGACTCCTTCCTTTCCCTGCTTATTTTCCTTTCCTGTCTCATTTCATCAATTTAATTTTGTTTTCTCTTCTCTATTCCTGTTTTCTACTGTTTGTCATCCCCTTCCTCTCCTCTCTGGTTGTTCTCTCTTCTTCCTCTGCTCCTCCTCTAGCAGACCTGACTCTGGTTCTTTTCAGATTGTTTAGTTGCAATTAGAGCTGCAGCAGCCTGATCACTGTGATCAGTCAACAGTGAAAGCCATTAGCCAGCTACCACCTCTGTATGTGTGTGTGTGTGTGTGTGTGTGTGTGTTTGTGCACACCTTATAGTGAATGTGTATTTTTGTATTTGTGTGTTGTCTGTGTTTTTTCATATATATATGTGTGTGTGTGTGTGTGTGTCCATTAGCTGCTTGGCCGCAGCACATTAACAGTCCATTCATTATCTGTGTGAATCTCCCTCTGCACTTAAAGCTTTGATCCGTAAAACCTCCGAGCAAGAAACTGAGGTGTGAACCTGCTGCATTATTTCCGCTCGCTGCACATACTTCTGTGATATTTTATATTATTCAGTTCATGTCTGTTCTGGGCAGCTGAACAATGAACCTAAACTAACAGTGAAGTTCCTCCTTCTGTGGGAGCTGACAGCCAAAATAGCTCCCAGTGTTTTCGCAGGTAACCAGAGCTGTCTTCTGTTGCATTCGAGTCTCAAGTCTCAATTCATTTGAGACAAGTCCAAATCAAGAGACAAGTCAGGACTAAAGTCATCCAAAACAAATCAAAGTCAAGTCTAAAGTTATGAGAGAAAAGTTCAAGTCTGAAGTCATTTTTAACAAGTCCAAATCAGAACTTAAGCTATTTAAGAGAAGTCCAAGTCAGGACTCAAGTCGTTCGAGACAAGTCCAAGTCAGGATTCAAGTTATTTAAGACAAGTCCAAGTCAGGACTCAAGTTATTTAAGACAAGTCCAAGTCAGGACTCAAGTTGTTCGAGACAAATCCAAGTCAGGATTCAAGTTATTTAAGACAAGTCCAAGTCAGGACTCAAGTTATTTAAGACAAGTCCAAGTCAGGACTCAAGTCGTTCGAGACAAGTCCAAGTCAGGATTCAAGTTATTTAAGACAAGTCCAAGTCAGGACTCAAGTTATTTAAGACAAGTCCAAGTCAGGACTCAAGTCGTTCGAGACAAATCCAAGTCAGGATTCAAGTTATTTAAGACAAGTCCAAGTCAGGACTCAAGTTATTTAAGACAAGTCCAAGTCAGGACTCAAGTTATTTAAGACAAGTCCAAGTCAGGACTCAAGTCATTCGAGACAAATCCAAGTCACGATTCAAGTTATTTAAGACAAGTCCAAGTCAGGACTCAAGTTATTTAAGACAAGTCCAAGTCAGGACTCAAGTCGTTCGAGACAAATCCAAGTCAGGATTCAAGTTATTTAAGACAAGTCCAAGTCAGGACTCAAGTTATTTAAGACAAGTCCAAGTCAGGACTCAAGTCGTTCGAGACAAATCCAAGTCAGGATTCAAGTTATTTAAGACAAGTCCAAGTCAGGACTCAAGTTATTTAAGACAAGTCCAAGTCAGGACTCAAGTCGTTCGAGACAAATCCAAGTCAGGATTCAAGTTATTTAAGACAAGTCCAAGTCAGGACTCAAGTTATTTAAGACAAGTCCAAGTCAGGACTCAAGTCGTTCGAGACAAATCCAAGTCAGGATTCAAGTTATTTAAGACAAGCTCAAGTCAGGACTCAAGTTGTTTAAAGCAAGTTAAAGTTGAGTCTCAAGTAATAGAATCAAGTTGACAACCAAAATGGCCGCCGATGTGTTCCGTGATAACCAGATATAATTCTTTAAGTCTTTTTGGGGAAATCTCAAATCAAGTCTCAATGTATTTGAGACAAGTCCAAGGCAGGACTCAAGTTGTTTAAGACGAGTCCAGGTCAAGTTGACATGGTCAGCAGATATTTTACTTGCAACTATGAAATCTGTCAAATATGTTCAGGTCTCAGCACGTATCTTGCACACATTAATTTTGCTCCTTAACGTCACATCGTTTTAAACATTTTAGTTTAGTTAATTTTGAAAATAAGGCCATCGCAGATTTACAGTGTTTGGACTTCTATGACTTCTTTCCATGATGGTTCTTTTGTTTGTGTTTCTTTCATTGTTCTGTCAACCATATTTGTTTGGTTTTTTTGCATATTTACAAGTCAATTAACAACCTAATGCACCTCATAATAAGATGTGACAGTTTTATTTTTAGCATTAAGCTGCAGCTATGGTCAGGAATTATGGCAAAGTGAGCATGTAGGGCTTCAGTATCCTGCTCACTGGTTTTGGTGTTGTACCTGTGACCATTTAGTAAGATTACAGTCTTTTCAACCACAAGGAAACTTAATCTATTTCACTATGAGGCGCCATTTAGAGCCATCAGACAGCTTGATGGTGCTGTGGAGGAAATAAGCAATAATTTGTGCAGTAAAAATCCCTGAATGTGGCTTTACTGTGTGTTCATTATCTGCTAGTGCTCTTTAATGACAATCAGATGCATGGCCTAATTACCGCCACAGACACCAAGGTGGGGAGTGGTGGAGTGTGTGTGTGTGTGTGTGGGGGGGACGGACGGACTGCAAGGTCAATCAAGGGCATCATGTTTATGTGTATGTGTGTTTATGGACCTCAGTAAAAAAAAGATGATACAAGAATGACCAAGGGCAGAGGGTAGGTAAACACACTGCAGTTCAGTGTGTGTGTGTGTGTGTGTGTGTGTGTGTGTGTGTGTTTTCAGTGCAGGCTTGTGAGTATCTATTAGCATCTACACATATGTGTGTGTGTGTGTGTGTGTGCGATTAAATGAACGTAACCTTGACTAAAGGGCAAAATAAAGGGCAAATTGGAATAAATTTATCATATTATGAAGCCTCGTACAATATTTATAACCAGCGGATCCACTATTCATTACAAAAGATTAAATACCAACTTGTATCAATAATTCATCCTCTTAATCTTCATTTTTAGTGCAATTAAGAGCAGAGGCAAATGACATATTTCACACCCAGCTCTAAGATAGTTAGCATGCAATTTACTGAATGTGACTGCGGCTCTGCGGGCTGCTGGTGTCTCTACTACTGAATATTACATGTTTGGACACATTTATCTAAATACAATATCAGCACTGGTTAATGATGATAGCACTGATAATATTACTTAACTTTACAACCACAGAAATCAAGAATGATGAAATACTTTAGATACAGAAATACATTTAGAAGTCAACAGCTTGAAAGACAAATGTATTAAAAGATAAACTGTTAAATATACAGTATACAAGTTTACCAAATGATAAAGTGAGTCACAGCAATCTTATGTTATATTATATTAAATTATATTGTTATATGATCCATATTTAGTCTCACAGCATTTTAACATGATAATAATGGTGTCAACGCTTCACAAAACTGCGTTCCCATTTTGCACCAACTGGCCGTTTTCACAAACATGGCTGATGTACTTCTACTTCATCTCGGATGGATTTACTTCACTTCTCATCATTATGTGCAACTCAGTAAAGCACAGGTGTTTTCAGCTGTTTAAGATTGTTCACTTCAGGTGTAAACATCCGTCTGCCATCTCGACAAAGCTCGCCTTTTTGTTGGAGACACAGAGACGGTTTTGGTGCAAATCCTGTTTGTAGTTATTAGTTTAAATAATCACTGGACCAGACTGACAGAGAAATCAGTGTAAATGTCTGAATTATCATTTTGTCTCTCAAATAGCTTCAATTTTAAGCAAGAGGTCATTCTTTTGAAAATAGTACTTTGACAAAACTATCCCTTTTATGGTCCACTTAGCTTTTTATGGAGCTTTCAACAGTATCACATGGTCTTCATTAGCAGATGGCGTTTGCTCAATTGTCATGGAGATGGATGTGTGGACATGCAAGCTCGGTGGCTGCTATGACTTCATCCGTAGCACTTTCAGTACCTTTTTTTGGAGCTTTCATCTGCATCTCACTGTCTTCTTCAGCAAATGGAATTACAATTAAAAGCCCTGGAAAAAGCTAGTAAGTGGACCTTATGTTGAGGTTGTTCTGTCAACTTGAAATTTTGTTAGAGCATCTTTTATCTCTTCCCCTCTATTAATTAATTGCTGATATGGTCGCTGTAGCAACAACAGGTGTGGTGTGAGGTCATTAATTTAGGCTGGGCCTTAACGAGTCTCCAATGAGTAATACTGTGTGTGTGTGTGTGTGTGTGTGTGTGTGTGTGTGTGTGTGTGTGTGTCTCTTGGTGATCATAAGAGCTTGTTGTTAATGGTGTTAACATATGTCGCTGACAAGGTGTCTGACTTTTCTGTCTTTCATTTAATTTTTTTTTATCCCTCCTCCTTTTGACTTTCTTCCTCCTCTCATTTTTAAATTATAAAATGAAAAAGAGAAAGAAAGTTAGTAACAGATGGAGTGACAGAAAGACGTATCCATCCGTCCTTCCCTCTCTCCCTTCATCTTTCACTTGTTCACCCTGTCTTTCCATCATCCCTCTCTTCCTCCTCCTCTCTCTACACTCATCTATCCATCACTTCTTTCCTCCCTTCCCACCTCTCATCCTTAAGTTCCTCATTCTATCTATAGATCCATCCATCCATCCATCCATTCATCCATCTCTCCATCCATCTATCCATCCATCCTTTTCCCTGCTTTCCTTCCGGTTATTCCTCCATCTGTCCTCTCCTCTCTTTGTCTTTACCTCCATATCCCTTCCCCCCTTCCATTTCTTCATGTTACTTGCATCATACCTCCCTCACACTCTTACCTGTCACCCATCCATCCATCGCTACACCCTCTTTCCTACCTGTTCCCTCTTTTTACCTTCTCCTTTCTTTTCTCCCATCTTTCCCTTCATTATGACTTCCTTCATCCATCCATTCTTCCCTTCCTAACTGATTATCTTTCCATTCTTTCCTTCCTCCCTCTTTCTCCTTGTTCTTCCTCCACCTAGTTGTCTGTCATCATCCCTCCTTCTATCCCTCCAACATCTTTTATTACTTTCACTCATACCTCTCTCCCCCATCTCTTCATTCCTCCTCCATCTCTCTCTCCATTTTCCAGCTCTCCCCCTATCCCTCCCTCCTCCCACTTTCTCTCCATCTGTCCGCCCTTCTGGAGAGGGGCGATTCATGTAAATGTCAGGAAATATCAGAGGCAGGGTGGTGGGATTAGGTGGCGAGGAGAAGATACACTGATACCAGCAAATATAACGCTCTGACAAGATGGCCAGCACCGGGGATTAGGACACACACACACACACACACACACACACACACACACACACACACACACACCTCTGGGGTGTGTTCAGACACACTGAAAGGGTTTATGTGTGTGTGTTGTATGAGAATTTTGTGTTATGTGACTTCTACAGTGTGTCGCTGCATTTGAGAGATTTGTTGTGCTTGTGTGAAGATTTTCAAGTGGCATCTGTAGCTTTTTTTGCATATTGAAGATGAAGGTAAAGGTTGTGTGTGTTTGTGTGTGTGTGTGTGTGTGTTTTGACGGGCTGAGTGAACACAGAAAGAGAGCGAGCAAGAGAGATAGAAAGGTGTTTAATACGAGTGTGAAAGCAGTGTAATATTTAACAGCTTAGTGGGATTTGTCTGTCACATTACAGGGTATTGGACCAAGTCTGGTAATACACACACACACACACACACACACACACACACACACACACACACACACACACACACACACACACACACTGAAACGGTGAATGGATGTGTTCAGTGACAGCTCCTGAATCTGAATCTTTCTCTGGAGTTACAGGTGTTCGCCGTTATTTTTTAATAACCTCACCACTGCCACACTACTACACTGAGGTCAGCTCCTCTGTATTTAGCAACCTGAGGGGAGATTACTTTCTAAATTTAAAAAATAGAAATATCAGTAAATAAAAAATAACAAAAACAACACAAAGTATTGAGTATTTCCCCACCATAATTGTATTCCTGGCAGTGTGGAGAAGACTTTGAAACAACATTTAGACCTTTGTGTAGGGAAATTACAGATAAAATCGTAGTAATTGAAACATTTTAGAAACTTTAATATTTTTATTTATTTAATTACTTGGGGAGGGGGCACTTGGATTTGGAGTATTTCTAAGACAGCTTATTCCATATTTGTTTAGTTATTACATGACAAGGTTAGTTAGGAAATCTTTGTTTTGAAGTATTGAAGGAAATTAGTTTCAAAAATCACGTAGCACACAGTAAGAATAAAACTACAGACTGAAGAAGTAGAGATTGCTCCTAAAATAGCTCTGCAGGACTACTCACAAAGTGCACCAGTTGTGTTAACTGTTTTATTTATTAACAAATCCTAAAAATAATAAAAGAAAACACTCAAAAGTGACAAACATTGGTCCAGTGGTCTAAGACATTATATATAGGGACTTAAAATAATAATATAATACAGACTTTTGTTACATGACAAAACCGTTTTTGTCTACCCACGTTTCTTGTCAAAGACCCAACAAAAGATAAAATAATAAATAAATAATATAATAAAACATTTCTTAAAGCAGACTAGAGAAGAGACACTGAGGGAGGCTTAAAACATAAATCTGACCCTGAAAGAGGATGAGAAGAAAATCCACATAATAACAATAACATAATTATTTAAATGTTTTAAATAACATTTTCATCTTCCCTTAATTTTAATATATTTTCTTATATCTTTATCTACTTCAGGTGTGTTTGATTTCCTGCATCAGAATAGCAAACTCCCCTCCTAAGTTAGCACATACTGTACACTATCAAGCAAGCTCACTGAATATTTTATATATATATGGAACATACCAATTTCCCCTGGGGAGGGAGGGGAGTGGTGGGGTTGGGGCGTGTCATGCAGGGTGAGGTGGAAGAGGAGAGGTGATGGGTCGAGATTAGACCATGTTCCTTTGGACACGGGGGACCCAAATCCTGTTAGAGAGCTGAACCAAACAGCCCTGAGCGCGCGTGCGCACACACACACACATCTTAAACACGCATACACCAACATTTCTGACACACAAAGAACACATAGTGTTTTTCTGTGTGTTTCTGGATACATTTTGAACACACGCACATTGTTTTTGTGTGTCTGTTAGAGAGAGAGAGAGAGAGAGAGAGAGAGAGACATTTTCAGGTAAGAAATGACCTCCCAGGTGGCACTTCACACAGTCTGAGCTGAGTTAAATAACGTTTACTGTGTGTGTGTGTGTGTGTGTGTGTGTGTGTGTGTGTGTGTGTGTGTGTGTGTGTGTGTGTGTGTGTGTGTGTGTGTGTAGATGAGGCACTTGTACATTTGTGATTGTGACTGTCGGCACTTGTATGGTGACTCTGACTGTGTGTGTGTGTGTGTGTGTCTTATCAGTGTAGTTGGTGGAGACAGCTTGTTGGCCTCAGGCCTCTATTTCACCCTACAGACCACACAGAGAAGGAGAGAGGGAGGTAGGAGGGGGGACAGGAGAGAGGGAGGTAGGAGAGGGGGGGAGGAGGTAGGGAGGGAAGAATGGAGCAAGGTGGGGATAGGTGAAGAGAGGAGGAATCAAGGTAAAAGAAAGAGGGAGAGAATGGAGGGGAAAAGATGGAGAACTGCTGGGAGTCTGCCTTTCGCCTCCCAGACTGTGGGACAGGGGAGGAGGAGAAACGAGAAAAAAGAGGACTTTTCAGTGATGACCCATTCAGAGACGCTCCAACAGCCAACATTTCCAACCCTGTCCGTTTATATTCTTCTAATCTAATACTTTTTTTTAAGGGAAACGTAATTGCTGCCCGCAATATGTTCAGTGGCAACATGTTTTCAAGCGAAGTAAGTACTACACTGCTGCACCGCGTGGATGGTGGCATACAAAGAGCAGGACGTGGTTAGGTTTAGTCGTTCAGGATGCGGTTAGTGAAAGGTTGTAGATTTAGTTTAATGTTAGTAAATATGTTGGGTCCATCTTTCTCTAACCTTAACCAAGTGCTGTGAGTTGTCTCAACATAACCATAAAAATCTTTAGTCATGCTTTAGTTGCTGCGAATGGATATTGTAGGAAATCAAATGAAATACCTTGTCAGTGAATAGTTATGTGTTAAGATTTTGCAACGTGGTAAATATGTTAAATAAAAATGTTTCCTTATTATGTTGATTAAAAAACATAAAGTAGGAGGCATTATGTTTCTTTTCAAAATGTCTTTGATGTTGCAAATTAGTAATATATAAATGTAATTTCTAGGAGACAGGGTTTAAATTCCCTCCCCTTCCTCTTTTTTATTCAAGACATGACAAAATTTTAATTTATTATTTGTGAAATGTCTAAATTTCATTATTTGTTTTATGGATTTTTTAAGGGCTGCATGCAACCTATGATTCCTTTAATTATAAATCCATCTGTCAAACATTTTTATTAATTAATCATTCAGTCGCTAAAGTGTCAGAAAAAAGTCCATCACAAGTTCTGAGATTCCAGTGTGACGTTTTCAAATGTCTTGTTTCTTCCAGCCACCAGTCCACAACCCAAAGATATTCAGTTCACAGTCACATAAAACAGAGAAAAGCAGCTAATCGGAGAAGCTGGAACCAGAGTACGTTCGCCATTTTGGCTTATATATCAATTATCAAACCTGTTGAAGATTCATTTTCTGTCAATCGATTCTTTGTTTGGCAGCTAAGTCTCCAGTCTCTCCAGGAGACTTTTCACACCAGTTCTTCCTTTTAGCTTCAGTTGGGTCAAGGTTACACTATGTTGTCTACAATTCAATTTCTCATACATACACATGATGGACACACATTTTCATAAAAGATAAGTTTCAGTGGACAGTTTTAGTGTCACGTGAAGGTTTAAATACTTTAGAGGCTGAACAAAGAACAGAGAGGAAACACTGAATACTTTGTACAGTTGAGAATGTTTTTTAGGGAAAAAGAGGAGGAAAGGAGCGAGCACAGGAGAAATTAAGAATGATGAGGAGGGACGTAAGAAAAGAAAAGACGAGTGCAGGGAGTAGAGGAGGAATAGAGACGTGAATGTGATAGAGATCCGGGCCGGTTGACTCTGAGTGTGGAGATTGAAGCATCCTGAACATGCAGAGCAGCTCTTCTCCCCCTCTGAGTGATTTAAATATTGACCTCAGGTTATTACGAGCTTTTTAAATCAAATTACCGAGTGTTGGACTCCTGCCTGATACCTGATAGAGCCAATCAGACGACTCGTCCCGCTCCCGGAGCTCCACCACACAGCACTTTACATAAATTAAGATTAAAGTTGTGAAGTTTGGGGAGTTAGTTTAACCATGCAGTGACACTTTATCAAGATAATTTGTGTTTAAAAAAAATCTCAGTGTTGGTGTTAATCCCTGGTTTAAGATCTGCAAAGCTGCATTTCCAGGTCATTTGAAAGTGTTAAAACTCAGTGTTTGCAGCTGGAGGGTTTTTATGTTGCACAGCAGCAGTAAGTTCCACACCAACACTGTAGGTTACATCTTTTAAAATAAATCAAAAGATGAAAGTTTGCAGGATCAGGAATATATGAATAAAGTTTCAAGATATTTAACATATTGAACTCTGATATTCCCCATAAGTGTCTCCATAAGAGCCCTTAAGTTATAAGAAAAAACAATTTCAAACTGTTGAAAAATGTCCCATTGAAGCTGAATCATCATCGAGTGCAATGCTCAAACCAAAGATGCTGTTTTTATGGCTGCATCCTTACATCAGGTGAACAAATCTAGATATCGTGCATCATTTTCTAAAACCGTATTTCAGCCGGAAATACTGACTTTGTTATATTTGGAAACCTTGGGATCTTTAAAATAAATAGCAGAAGTCAACTTTTCTCATATTTCATCCTCCAATGGGTCCGTCTGGGAAGAGGTTAATTTTTCAGTCAACATTCAGTAGTTTGGTGCAAGTAAAGAGGATTTAGTGCATTTTCATAACGACAAAACTACTAATAGTAAAGAGCTTTTAATTTTAGGAGTGACAGAGTTTTACTAAAAACAAAAGAACATTTTTTGTAGTTCATCATTTTTAGGCTTCGGGTACCAACAGCTGTCCTGAGTTTCAAATATTAGATGTCTGATTCTGGGATAAACAAAGAAAAATAAGTTGCTCTCACATAATAAATAAATATATATATATGCACATATGTGTCTTTAGATGAATCAAAATGAAAGGATAATCCACAAAATACATGTTGAATTTTGATGCCTCAAGCAGTCAGCTTTATTTCAGACATTTAAGTCCATATTTTACTAAAATAAAAGATCAGAGAAATATAAAAGAGGAAAAGACAGATACCAAGTATTAAGAAAAGACTATCATCATATGAAATTGTCATCAGAAATCTATTTATCCACATTATCAAAGAGACAAATTGACTTTTTCAACAAGAGTCACGACAGCTCCAATGTGTGCAACATTTAGTTGGATTAACCAGTGCATTAATAATGTTGTTCTCCACTTTCTCCAGTCCGCACATACGTTTATACATAAAAGCTTGTTCCTTCATTTTGTAACTCAAACAGTTAAAGATATTTAATTTCAGATGTTGACCAAATTGTTAAATTCATATTTGGATTAAATTAAGTTTGCTGGAGGACAAATATTAAACAGGAGTCAAGCTAATGTTAATAGTTTGTTCAGGACAGCGTTATACTGGTGAAGAGTCAAATGCTTTTAAGTTAAATATGGTCCTTTTTCGATAAATGTGAAAAAAAAGGAGGTTAGATGAATGGAATTATGTTAGAATATTGGATTTATTCTGACCAGATAACTAATTAGTTTTGTCAACTTTAACTTTCTGCTCTGCTGGTTTCAATCAAACTTGATCGTGAGTCAGAGTCAACTTAACCGTCTAAACGTTATGAATTTTAAGTCTTTCAATACACTTTTCCACTGTGTCTGTTCCAACTTTCTAATTCCTCTTCAAGTGGGCGTGTGTTCATAATAAACTGAGTTTCAACATGTTTTGTGTAAATGACACATCAGTTTCCCCATTAAGCCCAAAAAAGTTTGAATTTCTGCTGTTGTTGTCCTCACACTGAGCCGTTCATGAAGCCAATTGAGTATAAATGACGTTATAATTAATGTTTTAGCCAAACAAAGTCGACCACATTGAGGTTCTTAAAACTGTTTTCTGACCTTTTTGCATCAGAGCCTGCGTGGTATTGAAAGCTGTTGTTAATTATCACCAATAATCTGCAGCGGCTCATGGAAATGACTGAAATCAGCCTAAATGAATGCTCCTCTAAACACATGCGGTCAGTGAATACATGTTTTTTTTTTTTTCATCCAAAAGTTGTTGAGACACAAAGTGAAAACTGTCTCACACGCCTTGCTCTCCTCCCTCCCACCTGCAACATCTATAACAGCTAAATGAAATATGCAAATAATCGCCGCCGATCCCAATAAGAAATAATTAACGCTGTCTGCTCTCCGTGGCAGCAGGTATTAGCATGCCAAAGCACTCCAAAATGTAATTTATAAAGTGAGTTTAAAAAAAAACATAGAGCTCTTTCTGTGTCTTTGCCAACGGCAATCTGACGTTTCTAATGCACTCTGCGAGAGGGAATAAATTGATAGTGGTGGCAGCGGGCTTTTTCTGTTTTAATTTTCCATTCCTGATATTTTTCAAATATTTAATTACACGGATGGTAAAAGTAAATATTTAAAGTGCCTGTTTTTCTTCTTCTTCTTTTTTTTTTGAAGCCACAGAGGGTTTGTGTCATATTACCTTGTTAAACATGGATATGGCGGTGGTGATTATTAGAGGAGGTAGTTGAGTTTGATGAAAGTTGTGGGAAAGTGGCGGCGGCGGCGGCGGCGGCAGAACCGTCGGTTAACGAGCAGATGCCTGGAGAGCCAAGAAATGAGTTTGCTTCCTTCAGCTCGACACTTTGACTGACAGGTGGAAAAAAGTTTGGATGTTTCTCCTCCAGCTTTCTTTTAGTGGTTAAATGTAGAGGTGAAACTTCTTTATGTGTGTGTTCTGGTGTGAATGGCTGTCCATCCGCATGTGTGGTTTCATCACTGACACTGTAAAAAGTTTTACAACTTAGGAAATCAAGCTGAAGAGTGACTTTCAGCAGTAAAATAAGCTTCAATTTTCAGTCAGAAGTCATCACATTTTGATAATATGCCTCTTCAGAAAATAATCGTGTGCTTTAAAACAGAAAGTTAGTGTTTTCCTCCAAGAATGCATCAGATGGAGACACAACTAGAAACAGGAAGTAGTTTGATGTGAGGGAGAAAAGGGGTGTGGAGGTGAAGTGGGTGAACGGATGATACTTAAAGTGGTCATATTATGCTTTTTGGCTTTTTTCCTTTCCTTTATTGTGTTCTTTTTTGTGCATGTAATAGGTTTACAAAGGGAAAAAGCCCAAAGTCCACCCCAAAGGGAGTTATCCTCTCCCGCAGAAAACTAACGTATCTACATCACTATGTAACACGCGTCATAATGCACGAATTGATCAGTTTCCATGATAGTAGTAGATGTAGTGCATACTGTCTACATGTTTAGTGCATTCATTTCCTAACTTTCCCAACCCAATTTTCTACTGGGAGGAACATTAGCACGAACTACAACATGATGCTAAATACCAAACTTGTAAACGGTCTCCCTCATTTGACTTTCAGAGCATTTCAGGTTTGCTTGTTTTACGACATTTTGTGATAATTTCTTCAAATCAGGACAAAAAGAGACAAAGGATTTTACTTCAAAATAAGAGCATGAGAATATGATGTGCTTTTAGACCGAGGGAGGAAGATGATTCCATCTGTGATGAGCGGATTAGATGTCTTGAAAAAAGCTCCTTTCCTACTGCTTTGGGTATTTTTCTTTCTGTATCTCTTTCAATGGACACTATTTATTTTTCATTAAGGAAGGCTGGTGAAGGAATTCTGCCTTGACAATAAAACAGACATGTGCACAACATGCACACACACACACACACACACACACACACACACCGACTGTCCTCCTGCTGACTTAATTATATTCCCCTCCCCCTCTCTTCTGCTCTCAAAGCCGCACAATCCAAACCACATTTTGATATAATTTCACTCATTTGTATTCGCACATCAAGGCGCACACACACTTACTGCAAACACACACACACACACACACACACACACACACACACACACTTGCCCTCTCTCTTTTAGTTTCTCATTTTTATCATTCTCTTAAATAAAAGGATAAAAAAGGACCACTGTATGCTGTAATTACTACCAGAGCATCTGATGCTGAGTTTATGTGTGTGTATGTGTGTGTGTTTGCTACATAGTGAGGACTGAAACACGTTTTTTTAACTACAAAGTGAGGACCTTCCTGGAACTTCAAAAGGCTGTTTGAAGGTTAAGACCTGGTTTTAAGGGTTAGGTTAGAATTAGGTTAGCGTGAGGGTGAGGCATTTAGTTGTGATGGTTAAAGTCAGGGTAAGGGGCTAGGGAATGCATTATGTCAATGGTGGTCCTCACAAAGATAGAAGTACAAGGATTTTTGTGTGTGTGTGTGTGTGTGTGTGTGTGTGTGTGTGTGTGAATGTGGGTTTTCTTGTTTGTCTACATTGGTTCTTTGTCTTCTGGTCATTGCTCGTGTGGATTTTTTTTGTCTGAACAAATAATGAATCTGAATGAATAGAGAGTGAGTCTCTCTGTGTGTGTGTGTGTGTGTGTGTGTGTGTGTGTGTGTGTTTTTACACCATCTGATGCTGTTTTAGAAACAGTGTTTATGCACGTTATTCCTGTTAGTCATGACTGACTCCTGAAAACTTCGTATTGAATTTATTTCTTCTCTCCTTGCTTCCTTTCATTGGTGAGGAGTTGAACAGAAAGTCAGATGTTTCTCTTTGCTTTTACTGAGAGGAGGATGAGAGTGAAGGAAGGAGAGGAAAGAAGGAAGAATAGTAATGGACAGGATAATGGATGGATAGAAGGAGGAGAGAGGAGGAATATAAGAAAGCAGGAGATGGGATGGATTGTTGAAGAAAGAAGGAATAAAAAATTAAAAATAGGACGAATGGAACGACGGATGAGAAGAGGATGGACAGATAGAGGAGAGGACCAGCAGGGGGATAAGTATTTAGATTTCAGGAACAAATGAAGGAAGAAAGGAAAGATAAAAGGATAGCGGATCAGGGATATTGATAGGTTTTCAATGTAGTGAGTCCCCGGGACCCACAGGTGGTCATCTGAGTGGATCCCAAGGAAATTGAGTGGGTCCCCAATCAAATTTGTGTTTTTTGACAAACTGTAGTGTTAAACCCGTGTTTCATAGTTATGGTTATTCATGTATGTTGAAAATTAATCTCAAAATTAAAAAAATAAAATCCCAAATCTGTAAATACACTGCAGACACACAGCAGCTGACAGAAAGAGGAGGTCATATCATACAGAGAAATATGAGCTTTTTCTGGGTGAATAAATGTTAAAAAGGGAAGCTAAAGGGCAACGAGAATGCTGAGCGTTCAAGTTTCATCAGGAGTCATAACACCATCAAGCCCATCATGTTTAATTAGGAAAGTAGTTTAAAAACACGCGCACAAAGAGCAACCATTTACTGCCGTTAGAAACTGAGTACGGTTAGCTGATAATTAGCCTGATCAGCCACCATCAGTAATCAATACAGACACACATTATTAGACTGTAAACCATTAATTAAACCAATAACTAACTGCAGTCAATGTCAGACAACCTTATCATACTTTAGCAGTTACCTAGTGTTTCTGTAGTGGTGACAAAACATAAAAAAAATATAGGCTAAATATAGTATTAGCAGTTTGAATTAAACTGAAGCTCTCTGCGCGCGCCAGGGAAAATATTTCGGCAAACTCCTTTTAAGAAATATGACATTTTAACAATTACTTACGTGTTGCAAAAACACATAACTCTAGAAACACAAGATAAAAGGCGTCATATGTCGACAGTCTTCTTGTCAATTTGGCATCAATAATCCATAAATATTAAAAATAAATATAACTGTATTTTTATACTTACATACTTTCCATACTTTACATTTTAGATTTTGTGCTTCAACTCCCAGCCTCTGTTGCGCTATTTTAGTGGAAGAAGACCGTGGGAATGAGAGGCGAATGTTTCAAAAATGAACACCGACTCAAAAGACTGTTAGTTCACCTTCTATCATGTGTGTGAGACTGTATTTGAGGAGTTTTTTCGGTCGTTAACATAGTAACTACCCTGTTTGCTGCTTCCCGTTTGGTGCTGGAGGGGTACAGTATATGCACAGACGGTAAGAAACGGTGTTTTTGACAGCGAGGTTTCTTTTGTTTATTTCTGTGATTTCAACACAGATTTGTTGTTCACAATGTAGCGTTATCAGGGAAAAGATATGGTGCGTCCCCTGGACCCGTCAACAGTGGATTTACTGCGTCCTTTCGGATTTTAACGCATCAGAGACGCAGGACGCGTACCTAGCAACATCACTGGAGGATAGATTGACGAAGGAGAGATGAAAAGGGAAAGAGCTAAGAGATGGAAGTTAGAGAATGAAAAGGAAAGGGATGGACAGATTGAAATACAGAGGTGATGGAAGGAAAACAGGATGGAGTGGAGGGAAGGGAGATTAAAAAAGGGGAGAATTTGAAGAAAAGAAATGAAGAAGGTAAATGGGGAGAAAATAGAGGGTGGGATGGGTGTAAGTGCTGGAAGAGGGATGAAGTAAAAAAAGAGAGGAAACAAAGGAAAAGAAGGATGGAGGGATGATATGTGGACTGGAAGATGAAGAGAGGGATGGAACCAGGTTGAGGAACAACATGGATTAGAGAGAGATGAAAAGATGGAGAGAGGTTGTAAAGGATGAAAACAACAAGGGGAAGAAGGAGTGAGAAGAGACGGATAGAATAGATTTTAATAGTGAAAAAGAAGGAGAGAAGAATGAAAATATGGAGCGAAGGAGGTATGGAGGAAAAGATAAAGCAAGATATAAGAACAAAAGATGAGAGGAAGGCAGGGGGATTTGATAGAAGAGTGATAAAAGCAAGGTTGAGGAGTGGAAAGGAGGAAGTATAGGATGTATGAGGGGATGGAGGGATGGATAGATGGATGTGGTGGAGGTGTGGAGGCTGTTTTTGTCTCTACCTGTGAGGCACAGTAAATCAGAGGCAGATAAGGTAATTCTGCGGGCCGTACATCATCAGGCTGCAGACAGTTTTATGGCCAGCAGATTGGCTGTAAGGGCTGCTGATTACAATGAGAGAGAGAGACAGAGAGAGACAGAGAGAGAGAAGAAAAGAGAGGGAACATTCAGGAAGGTGTTTTGAAATGAAGCCCTGTATCTATTAAAGTTTGACCGATAAATGAGGTCGATACTGTGATATGAAATACTAGATATCAGATAGTTGGGAATCTGTTATTTAATCGATCAGTTTTGATCCACAAAAAAAAGTAATAGAATTACAAAAATCCAGTGATTCCTGATAAAATGCCTGCATTCAAAATTCGAGATATATTAGACTTCAGGTGACCGTACGAATGCTTCTGCTGTTAGCCGTTAACTGACTGCGAACATGATAGAGGGTATAAACACACACTCTCTGTTCCTTTGGTAAGGGAACATTGTATAAGAGACAGAATGACGTCAAAAATCTGATTCCAGTTGTTTAAAATAATCTTAATGAGAGATGAATGAGAATGTCAGCCAGCGAATGGATCAGATCGCTCGTAGTGATGAACCCAACTAGCTCTGATAAACCCTCTGTACACTACCTGCTCAGCACCAAACAGCCGACAGACACAGGTAGAAACATCTAGCAGCTACAGAGCCTGATATTTTTCTCAGGAGTTGGTGGAGACCAAACCAGAGCTAAAAGGAGAGTGAATATTTGAGATATATTCATCAGGTGGACATAAACACCACTCCAGTGGGATGATCATGTTGTTCTGTGTCTGCTAGATGTGTATATGTGGGGTTATTTGCTAACATATTAGCCATAATAACTTGATAGGGTGATAATAGGTCAGATGCTACGTGTGTTTTGTAGCTTGTTCTTCTGCTCCCAAGTGGCTAAATCATTTAATAAAGCTTTAAGTATGAGTTTTGCCGTTGCATCCATGGACATTTCAGGTGCTGTACAGCATGGGTTCCCTTTCATGGCTGCTGTTTTCCATGTTTCTGGAGCTTTCTCTTTGTTTCTCATCTGTGGTCTCTTGCTCAAGGGCACTTCAGCAGGACTCAATGCTGCTGATGTGGCGGTTAAACCTGCAGCCTCAGGGATACATTCAGACTCTCCCCACTGGACCCCTCTGAATATTTTAAACTTTCCACACTCCGGCAGATCAACACCAGATTAAAAATTACAAATGCCGCCGGTGGTTAATTACAATTTCATGACCTCCTCCAGTAAAACAAGTCCAGTCGGTGAAGGAGGGGGGGTCGAGAAGGACACAAAATGGCCGATGAGAAATGGCCGCCAGCGCTGAGCGGTGTTACTGTATGTGGATCGAAAGCAGAGGGTGTTTATTTAGTATTTATTCTGCACTTCATCATCTCCCCTCCACTAATCCACTGGCTGCTGTACGCACCACTGACCACGCCATATCGCTAACCTCTGCCTGGATCACAGAGAACGGAGAGAGTGTGTGTACGTGTGTGTGTGTGTGAACAAGAGAGAGAGAAAAAGAGAGAGAGAGAGAGGATGATGTCTATCCCTCCATCTGAAACCTTGTTAAATATTCATTGACAATTATTCCGCTTTGACCGAGGAGTTAGATGATGCTACTGCAGAGAGAGAAACTGAAAGAGAAAGCGTGTCTGTGTGTGTGTGTGTGTGAGAGAGAGAGAGAGAGAGAGAGGGGTAGGGAGGGAGTGAAAGACCGAGAGATGAAGGCGAAGAATAATAGAAGATTGTCTTGGAAATATTATGATAAATCACTTGTATGTAAAATCATTAAATGACATGCAGACAAACCAAAAACGCTGACTGACAGAGAGACAACACCCGCTCTGTTTCACCCTCTCTCTCTCTCTCTCTCTCTCACACACACACTCACACACTCACACACACCAGGTTTGAGCATGATTAGGTGAGCGTATTAAATATTAAATATCAAATGGTGCCCTTGGTTGACTCTCCTGCCATCTGACAGGCTGACTCTCAGTGGAAGAGACAGAACTGAAACACTCAGCCCATCCCGGTACAATAATCACTCTCTGCTCTCTGTATGTTCGGCTAGTGAGAGACTTGCTTTTCAGAATCTGAGTCATATTTGACCAAGTTTGTTGAAACCTACAAGCAGACTAGAAAGGCGCTATACAAGTACAGTCCATTTACCATTCTCCTCAATATACTTATGACTCCAGTGTCCTTCCAAGTGAAGTGATTTTCAGATTTCCGAAACAGACAATTTGACAATCATGCCCAGCTATACAGCGATTAGCCACGTGTGTGTCGGCGTGAAAGTGAGGTTTGAACTTTATTCTTAAGACCATTAATTCCATCACTTTTCATGTAAACAACAGAGTGCAACACTGTGAATGCCTTCGAGAAGAGACTGTCAAAATGTGCACTATTATCCCCATTTGTGCGATTCATCGTGTCTCACTTCTCTCTATGAAGACTTGTCACTCGCCTTCGATTGTGGCAATTTGGAACTGCCTTAAACACTTGTTGCCTTTGGGCGTGGTCAGACGACTCTTTGTACAAACTAGTTTGTTTGAGGGCCACTGAGACCTTGTCGTAATACACAAACTAAAGACCGAAATGCAGAACACAGGGAAGAGGAGAACTGGATTGTAGTAGTAACAGCCTTTATTATAATACGGCAAACAATCACAGGTAGATAAGCGCTCTTCCAGGGCGGGCGAGTCCAGTGTAGTCCGCTGTAGCCAGTAATGACGTTTGTAGACACAGTCCGTGGAGAACCGACAGGGCTCTGGTTCTGGGTTTGGCTCGTGTAGCGTGACCGGCAGAACAGGAATGCAGCTTTGCAGAGATCAGAGGTGGCTGTGATCACCGGCAGGGGATAACTCTGTGGCAGAGACAGACAAGGTTACACGAGAGATAACAACAGCGAGCAACGACAACTTAACTTGGTCGAGGTAGGAGCCGTGGCGAAGGTAGCGTAGCAACGATCTGGCGATGGTTGTATGGTAGGGTCAGGTAGATATACTGTGGAGACTGATTGGATAATGAACATCAGGTGATCAGCAGCAGGAGAGACAACCAGGAAGACTCGCCCAGGCCAGTACACACACACACACACACACACACACACACACACACACAGCGACGAACAGAGGACTGACAAGGAACACAGGGAGAGGAGAGCACACAAGGATAGGGAGACTAACTATGACAAATATACATTAAGATACAGATATAGACAACTAAACGATGACAACAAAGGTTAGCAAACATAAACATATAGCTTTTATATACAGGCTAGTAGGAATGTAAATAGATGTACTACATTTATACATACATAAACAACTTGCCAACAAACATACAGTATCTGTATGCAGGTTCAATTGTTACTGAAAACAGGTTGTGGTCTGGTTCGTATTGCGTTGGCGTAAATATGATGGCTGCGCCGCATATTGTGAGTTCCTTCAGAGCGTTGGCTGTGGGCATCCTTAGAAATGAACTCCATGTGTCTGCAAGATGGACGCCCATGAACAGTGGGGGCTGCATGTCAGGATGTAAAATAAAGTCAGCAGCTCTGAACAAACAACAACAATGATGGTGCCACTGTGGCCTTTTCTGCCAGAATCTCAACATTACCAACACAGAAGCCTCATAAGGTGTCGCCATGTTTAGTTATGTTCACGTCTTGCAAAATCAAAAGTTCTCAAGGAAGATAATCTGTGTTAGCTAGTGGTGGATAAACATTTTAATATCCAACTCAAATGAAAATAGATTTTTGTTAAGAAATCAGTATATATCATCATCAACCATAAATTAATTAAAATTTCACTCATTTTGTGTAGAGACAGCACCCCTGGTATTCTCTTCTGGATGTGAATTTTTGATACTGATGTCCAGTATCATTTTGATACCATTACTGCTAACAATGTCGGCATTGTAATTTAATTTGTGCAATATCTATGTGGATATTGACATTCCAACAGCCTAACAAGTAGTTTTTTGAGCGACCAATCAAAAAACTGACTAATGTAACATAAATACGAACGTATGGAGGTACTCTGCGACTCCATGCGCCCCTGATTTGATTCAGAGTAATGGACATTTTTCGCCATTTCACACCATTTTATAGACTATAATATGAATCAAAAAATCACGGACAGATTAATCGATAATGAAAATAATCAATAATTAGTTTTGGCCCTGTACTGTATTAATTGGCGGTTGGTTAATTAAACACTACTTTGACAAATGAACTGTCAGACGTGACAGTCGGTTGATTTTACAGTGTTACTCAAATATGTTTGAATTGTCCGGTGAAATTCATCCCTTGAGGATGTTCGGGATCATGGGGACGCCGCCATCTTACGCCAGTCGTCTCCGTGACAAACGCCCTCTCAGGTGTCATTGCAGCAACTGCTAATTCCAGCTGAGCGATCGTACTGGTCGAACTGGGTTTCCATCCCGACTAACGAGGCCGTAAAAAGATTTGAATCTGTTCCCAGCGGAGGAGCGAGCTAACGGTCTCCCCTGCTAATTTGGGCCTGTTTATTTTATTTTTTTTATTCCCCCCGGAGCTGGTGTATGGCGTTGTCACTGTGGCAACCATAATAATCCAGTGAAGAAGACCCTCGGGGGCGATGGTGGCACATTGTGGCAGATGCCAACGGCCGTAAAGCATTTCTGTCAGAAAGACTGACGCTGGGCTCTTTCTTTCCCTTATTTATGTATTCTTTCTTTCTTTTTCAGTCTTTTATATTTCTTTCTTTTCCCCTCCTTCCCCTTCTGTCTTTTATTATTTCTTTCTTTTTATTTGATTTTGTGATTGTTTGTTTCTTCTGTTTCTTCACCTCCTTTCCATCTGTCCCTTGTTCTCACCATCCCTTCTCTCTTCATTCCTCCCTCATCTCTTTCTTTATCTTCCTTGCTACCTCCATCTCCGTTTCCCCCTTTCCTTTACCTCATTCCTCTCTGGCCATGCACTGCTTAAAAGAACATTATCAAGTCATTTTTGCCTTTGAGTCCTAAAAGTCTAATTTTCCAAACACGTATAATCTACCAGTCAGATCAGTTTGTTTCCAAAACAAAAGTATTTTCCAGAATTTAGTATCCTTTTTCTTGAATCTAGTGAAGCGATCTCCCTCAGGGTTTCTGTCTTCATTCATTCATTCTTTTTTGTAAAGTTCCTGAAACAAGTTGATTTGTTTTGGAATCTGGTTGAAATAAATTTGCTGCTTGTTTGGAGATAATTATAGAAACATTAATAAATAAGATTGAGATGTGTACTTTCTGTTCCTCCTTTTATTTTTCCTCACTCGCTTTGCCTATTTCCCCTCCCCCATCTACATTCTACCGTTCTTCTTTCTCCATCCTTTCCTCCATCCTCTCCCCGATTCTTCTTTTTTTCCTCCTTGCCTCTCTCTCCACCATCTCTGTATCTGTCAGTGGAGGTTGAGTAGCCGCTGTGTCACGCATTAGTTTTGATTTATGTTCCATCTTTGATATTGAAAATAACTGGAATGGTGTCCTTGAACAGAGCGGAAAGCTCAGGCAGGAGTTGGAGGCGGAAGAAGAGGAGGTGGAGGGGGGCAGGAGGAAGAGTAAAAGGAGGTGGATTTGGAGAGAGAATTAGAACAAATAAACTGGAGGACCATGTACTCGCTCTCCTCTCTCTGTCACGTCATACATTGATTTCAGTCCCAGACGCTTGCCATCAAATTGCATCTAATAGCTGATAATTACGCAGAATGGACCTTAATTACCTGTAATGTACCCCCCAAAATCTTAATTCCCCTCCGCCACCCGCCACGTAAATAAACGTCCCATCTAATTTGCTTGTTTTGGAGACCACATAGTGCACGGTGATGGATATGAGAGGCCGTTGAATAGGCTCAAGGTAATTTGATTCTGGAGGAGCCCGCTGCATTTTTAATGATCTGAAGTCAGCCAGGCGTGAGGTAGTTTGTTTTGTTTTTTTCCCAGAGAAATCTGAAGTGTCATCTTTGATGAGGCTTTGACACTTAAGCTTTGAATAGGAGGGCTTATTTGGAAAAATCATCATATCAAAATTACATTATTTTTATATAGAAAGAACATCTTAACACCCCCTGAAAATCTTGTTTTTGCTGACCTTCATCTTGCTGCAGTGATGTACAGGTGTACTGCAGGACCCTGTGACATCACTGTTGGGTGTGGTCACAGGTGCAACAAAGCACACTTCTGACCATACCTATCAGTGATGCTAGGTGCTATTTTCAGCTTGCTGTTAAGTAAAAGTACTTGTTATCAGCAGAATGTACTCTAGTATCAAAAGTATTATTACTCTTATGCAGAATGCCCCCTTACAAAGTATATATTATTATTATTAGACTGTTGTCACTGATGCATTAAGCAGCATTTTAATGTTAGAGCTGGTTGAGGTGGGCCTACCTTTTACTACTTAACATACTGTTGCATTTGATCTATAACAATTCATCATATATATATATAAGGTGATCATATATGAAAATATATTTGTTTCTGAAATTGTGTGGAGTAAAAGTATACAGTATCATGAAATGTTCCTCAAAAGTTGTACTTTGTAATTTTGTAAGTACTTCAAACAAGACAACAAAATTTAAAGCCATCAAAAATAAAAGCAAAAGGAAAAACCTATAGCTAAACAAAAGACATCACTTGGACCAGAACAGAGAGGTAAAACAAATTCCAGGAAAACAAAAGAATAAAAAGACAAGTCAAGGTAAACAAACTCAAGTCAACTCTTCCAGTAAAAACATGTATTTGGAGGTGATATGAAAAATAATGATTAAAAAGCCCAAACTGTCATTTTGTTGATCATATGCATTTGACTATATTCACATTTATGAAGAGTTTGAACATCTCCACAAACTCGTTTTCAGCTGGTTTGTCCATGAACTTGTTCATGAGTGGCCGCCAATCAGCGATCATCCCACTAATTTTAAACTGGCCGACAGTCTGCAGGAGTGCAGGAATATCATGTTGTTGTCCTGCAGTTTGTGTTGATGTCTTTTAGGAAAAAGGGAAGAAAAAATCCAGAGTAGCAGCACTTCAACCACTGTTTCTATTAACACGAGCAAATGTAAATCCATACAGTTCATCTTTTGCTGTTACGCTTCCCTCTCTTCCGTCTACACACACTTAGACCAAGACACATACACAATAACACTCATAGATCTGGACAAAAACACACACTCAATCATCACCATCATCTGCCTCTCTCTCCTGCTGAGTGTGTGTGTGTGTGTGTGTGTGTGTGTGTGTGTGTGTGTGTGTGTGTGTGTGCGTAGCATAGAAAGAATTTCTTGTGAAGTTGTTTTTTAAATCATATTTGATTTCATGCATAATTAGCTCGGCCATCAGCAGCCGCCGGGCCGCATGCTGGGTGTTTACACACACACACACACACACACAAACACAAATCCAGTACAGCAGGTCAGGAAGGGTATACACACACTATAGAAGAAATCACAACATTCCTACCTTACTAGCAACTGAAAGGTATGCTGCTTACCTGTGTGTGTGTGTGTGTGTGAAGAGCCCGCAGGCAGCTTCCAATTTGCCGATGAGTGAGACAGAGGAAGCAAAAGAGAGCGAGAGGAGTCTTCTTTGCTTTGCTGGAGACTCACTCGCAGTCGGATTAAAAACTTAATTATGTTTTAAAATTATATTTTAATTAAATATGGAGGGAAGCAGAAATGGATTGGCACCAAAATAATTAATCAAACATCAAAAAAACTGAGCGGCGTCTTTCTGCTTCGGCCAGCAGAAAATAAAGTCAGCAGGCCTGTTAGCTCAGCTGAACATTCATGTAATTCTCCCTCCCTCTGTTTTCTTTTATCCTCTCTGCCCTATACACAAGACTAGATTATTTCCATTCCCACAATGCATTTGTGATGATGACTAGATGTAATTAATTATCAGCTTGCTAATTAATGATCAGTGCATTCTTTGGGATCTCCAGTCTGTAATCAGGATACTTACTAACAACTTCATTTTAGTAACTTATCTGCTAGCATACATACTTATAGCATCTATACATCCATATGATGTTAAACTGCTTGTTGCTCTTGGTAACATTATTAAGCATAGTAAACATAACCTGTGGCAGGTTGTATACTTAAGTTAGTTAGTGTCATGTGATGCTGTGTAATGGGAGCGGTATCAGGGTGAAGAAGCCGGATGACTACAGTGTTTATTGTGGGGTGGTATGTAGGCAAGTACAGGCAGACCGGTAGGCAGACCGGTAATGAACAGACAAAAGGCAGATAGGTTACCAGCTGGCAGTGGTGAAAGCAGGGGAGTGAGTCCAAGGTGGCAACAGTTCACAAGGGAGCAGGCAAAGTACAAAATCCAACCAAGGTCCACGGGAGACAACAAACAGAACTCTGTAAAACTGCTGGGGAATTGGGCACTGGAACCAGGTGCAACAAAAGTTCACCAAACGGCGACACACACAAAGGTCAGGAACAAAAACTCCAGGCAGGAATCACTCAGTCAGAACAACACCATGTGTAACAACGATGATCCAACACTGAACAAAGAAGAGACCCAGACTAAATACCCTAGGGGAGGCTAAAACCCTTCATAGAGCTGCAGGGCTGGTGAGCATATTCTTGGGTTTTGTCACTACAACCTACATTTTGAAATTACACACAGGCATTTGATTCATTATTAATGTAAAAAAATATTGATTAGTGCAACTGTGGTGTTAGCAGCTAAACCTTTAGCAGCTCGCTTTGAGCATACGACTAAAGTATTTGGTTTGTAGTTAGTATTTGAACTGTCAACAACTTTTT
>NC_058056.1:27261928-27306928 GCF_020085105.1 Siniperca chuatsi
GCCACCGCTGCAGTTTCTGCATCATTTTTTTCTTGCTTCCTGAAAACAAAACGAATGAGGGGATGGAGGGAGGAGGAGGAGGAGGAGGAGGAGGAGGAGGAGGAGGTTAGAAAAGGTCAGTAGGAGGAGTGGAGGTGAGCTGGAGGTTTGTTTAGTTGATTTTAGCTTCAGATGAAAGCCTCAGTGGAAACATCTGGACAGCACAACCAGCCTGCGGACAAGACACACACACACACACACACACACACACACACATTTTGCTTGTAACTGTGTGTTGCAACTGTAACTCAGTTCAGATTCATATGAAGAGTACATTTTCTGTTTGTAACCTGCTGCCTCTGTGTTGCTCACATCTGTTATGATCTGATTGTCATAAACTGAAGCGGTTTGCCAGGAAGGATGTGTGTGTGTGTGTGTGTGTGTGTGTGTGTGTGTGTGTGTGTGTGTGTGTGTGTGTGTCATGTTCTTAGATCCCTGTGTGGACTTTAACCTGAATGCACACTAACCCATGGGTAGAGACTTCTTTTTGAAGGTTAAGACTTGATTTTAGGGTACAGGTTACAATTAGGTTAGGGTTAAGGCTAGGCACTTAGTTGTGAGGGTTAAGGTTAGGGTAAGGGGCTAGGGAAAGCATTATGTCAATGACTGTCCCCCATGGGGATAGTGAAACAAACATGTGTTTTTTGTGTGTGTGTGTGTGTGTTTTCTTGTATCGCTGGCAATTATTTATTCTGCCCTCGAAGATGAAAGCGGAGCATTCACTCAACTGCTGTACTCAAATCAAACTGTATTACAGTATCGACATGCACAGGTGTGTGTGTGTTTGTGTGTGTGTGTGTGTGTGTGTGTGTGTGTGTGTGTGTGTGTGTGTGTGTGTGTGTGTTTGCTGGCAGCTGGATGCAGCCGTCTCATATCCATTATTGATCCTATATCATTACCCACTGCTCCGCTCTATCAAGACAAAAACACCCTGTTATTGGAATATCTCACCACCAGTATTGACCTGCGACACACACACACACACACACACACACACACACACACACACACTGCTGTCTCAAGAAATTAACATCAAATGTGGATTCAAAGGACAAACCTCTTTGATGGCTCACTGATTAAAACCTTTTCTTTGCCCCAAATGTGTCATTTTAACTTTCAGTTTTACTGCATTTCTCCTTGTTATTGTTTTTTTTAAAAGTCAACATACTGTCCTGCACATCATCAAGACAACAGGTCAGACACAGTTTAAAGACACACATCGTGTGCTTTAAATACTGTTGTCAGGTTCAAACTACACAAAACAAAGTACTACATAGATAAAGTTAATTATTTCACCACTGACCCTTTGCCAAGGCATGTACGTGGCATGTACGAGAAAAATTTGTTGGCAAAATTGTTTCCTCCGAGTATCTACATCTACCATTTCACAATTTCCCCCAGTTATTTCAATCAAGTTTCACACCTTATGACACTATCAGAAGGCTCCATATTCCTTGTCAGTCATGAAATCTACAGAGACAGAGGCTGTGGAAAACCAACAGCTCTTCCAGTTCCAATCATGTAAATAGTACTTGCAATCACTTGTAGGCCGGCCCGTTGTGCACCTTTGTGGTCTTGTAAGCGTCTATGAGAACATGAGTGTTTACAGGCAGAGTGCTGGCTGCTGTGAGGCGTAAACAATGTCATGATCCGAATTGTTCTTAAGTTGCCAGGTAGCTCATCTACATGGCAGTTAACAGTGTTTGATGTCGCTTGTTTTGATTGGCTGAACCTTACCGGTGGCGAAAACGGGAGCGAATAAAACAAATGGCACATTTCAGCAGAGTGAACTTTTGCCTTGTGTTTGTGTTGTTTCATCACGAGATCTGTTGTCAAATAACATCCGAATTAGCCACCATAAAAATTGCACTCAGTGGAAAAGGGTCTCAAAGCCGCATTAGTGTCCCCTACAGGTTGACATGTGTACTACACCCTAAAATATGAACGTGTTGGCCAAAACAAGTAACATTCTGATGTCTTAGCTATAGCTTGTCTTTAGTATCAAACTACTACAAAGAATTATTCGTCCACAGTTGCTGAGACACATTGATCTTGACGTATTTAACGGACTCATGAGTGCAGAAACACTCCAGGAGGAGAGTGGAGAGACAGAAGGTGCATTGCGGGAAACTTTCTTTAAATTTTCTCTCCACTTGCTTGGTGTCAAAACCTGCAGAATTGTTAGAGCGATGTTTTTGGGCAACGCTCCCGGCACAGTTAGCCAACGGGCCAGACCTCATTCACGTGACTCCTGGCATCAAGATGTTCCTGCCAGAATAAAGACGATGCTGAGGCAACACTACAGGTGCTGCTGGACGCTCTGTCGCCCAAACAGTTGCCTGTCTGTCGCTGCTGCTTCACAGGTGACAGACAGGAGGCTAAACGTAGATTACTGATATTGTCTGTAGCAGAGATGTGACTTTGTATTTGGGACGAGTGAACATGCTGCACTCCCTTTTTATGTATCTAATGCTAACACAGTGTTACTCTGTGACATGATTGATTAGTTGATTGATTTGATTATTAGCAGATAGTTGTTTTTAATGAATCATGTTGAAGAGCAGACGGTGTGTTTTTGGATCCTGCAGTGTGTCTATATGCTGCTGCTGCTGCTGCTGCTCAGCTCTCAGTCCTAACGCCGCTGTTTGATTGGCAGTTATAGCCCCGGGAAAACCCCAGGAGACACACACACACACACACACACACACACACACACACACACACACACACACACACACACACACACACACACACATAAACAGAAGCACATTCGGACACATGCACTCACTTAGGGGATTGAGGCACATTTTCACATCAAATCAACATGCAGGCTTGCCAGCAAAGACACACACGTACATATATTTTTGAAACATGTAAACATGCAATGAACACACAAACACATACACACACACACCTCGAGGGAGATGTGCTTGTGAGGGTTTTCGAGGGATGCTGGGAAAATTGGCCCTGACACGTAAACAAAAAAGCCCCAAAATGGCTTGATTTAGCACATCGATGTGAGTGTGTTTGTGTGTGTGTGTGTTTGTCGAGGGACGGTCTACATATTCATCAAATGAGGCAGATTCTTATTGATTCTTGTGTCTATTAGCAGCGTTAAAGACAAGACTGGAAACACTGGACTCAGCCGTTACATTTGAAATCACACGCACACAAACAAGCACACACAAAGTACAACACACACACACACACTCCTATCAGTTATGGTAGAAACGAGACAAAATATTTGATTCTGTTTAAATTTACATTTGTTTCAGTTTCTTTTTCATTTTTAAGATCTGGGAGTGCAGCAACATGAGTACAACAGAGTCCAGCAGTCAGATAATCACGAATGGTAACAAACCTCCACCATATTTACTGTAGTTGTGTACACACAGTTTTTCTGTGTACTCACTTTCACCATCAACTTGTAACCATAGATGCAGACAGCCTGTATGCAGAAACCGAAGCCGGGATTCCACCGGACACGACTCTATAACGACGCGTCTGCGAGCCGGTTTCGTTCCGTCCTCAAAGCTGCTTCTCCTTGTTTCAGAAGCAGAGCGGTTTGCGTGCCCGATGTTGTTGACTTGTTGATTTGGTCCTTTTTCCTTGACTTTTGTGCTTCTACCATGGGTAATTAGGCTACGTAGTTAAATGGTTTCTATTTTTGTCTGTTTCAGTTGTGGTTTTTGTTTATATACGACCGGGAGTCTGCACAGGGTGTTTTAGTTAGAAAATTGACCAGATTCTCTATGCCCTGACGTCGACTTCCTTCAAAAATAGACTCGCCGCGTATTCACGGCGGAGCAGGGCGGAGAGCGGCTTCTGGGGCGCGCTACGGCGCGTCTGGTGGGATCACAAGCGTTGTCTAGAAAAGGCTGCAATCAGCTCCGGCGGCCGCGACGCAGCCGCGCTAGGCTTTAGATTCTCAGAATGTCTTGAAGCTGCACTCTCCTTGTGATGCACCCTGCTCTACTTTTGTGCCAGATTTTGTGCACAAAGTTCACCTACGCAGACCTCCACAACATTCATCCAATGACAATCTGGCTTTAATGGGAGGTGAAGTTATGAGATCCTCACTGTAAAGATACAAGACTACAGTGTCTACTGTGAGTCAGTCTCTGTGAGGCTGTCCTTACGCCTAGTGATGCTTTGTGCTAAAAGCTAACACATCTAATTTTAGCGTGTTAGCATGCTAACATTTGCTTATTAGCACTAAACACAGATACACTACAGCTGATGGGAATGTCACTAGTTTTGCAGGTATTTGGTCATAAACAAAATAATCTGGGGATCATGAAAGTCACTAGGGCTCATCCTCTGGGCACCATGGATATCAGTGCCTTCCTAGAGCCATGCTGCTAGCATGGTTAAAAATGGAGGAGAAGTACATTTTGTACACCTGAAACTTTACTCTTCAGTCCTACCAGAACTTGGCTAAAAAAATCTCAAGTTTGGCAGGAAATATAGGAGATGAAGATATCAAGTTATAGGTTACTGTGATTATTTAAGTTCCAATCTAGTCCATAACATCTTAGTCAGGTGTTTTGTAGGATGCTAATTCTTTATATAATCCTCTTCATCCTCCATCGCTACCTTAGTGTGTGCACTTGCATCTGTGTCCATTTGGGGCGCAGCAGGATCAGCACCATGGACAGCGCTTACCACACCAGATAAGTGGGTTAGATAATTTGGCTAAACTGAAGGCTTGTTTATAACCCGTTTGATCGTCTGACCAATCGTATTAAATGTTTTCATAATTAATGGAAATTATGGTCATAAATGTGGAAAATAAGACAGGATGTAAAAAAATATAGAAAACACAACAACTGTGTAATTTATGTCTTTTTCATTTTCTTTTCCACACAAGTTCCCCTCATGCTAACAAATATCTTTGTTTTCTGCATGTGTGCCGACTTATGCTTTAGCGGCATCTTACAGTTCAGTAGACAGATGGGCACAATGAGCAATGCACACACGAACACACACACACACACACACACAAACAGATGGAGCCATGAGTCTAGTTTGAAGAGAAATAATATCTGACAGAAATCCTTGAAGATCCTTCAGACTGGGAAGCAGCCCAACTCATCACTGTGTGTGTGTGTGTGTGTGTGTGTTTTAAACAGACACTGTGTTCCAGTTCTGTGTCCTTAAGGCGTCCAGGAGAAATTGCTTCACTGTGTGTGTGTGTGTGTGTGTGTGTGTGTGTGTGTGTGTGTGTGTGTGTGTGTGTGTGTGTGTGTGTGTGTGTGTGTGTGTGTGTGTGTGTGTGTGTGTGTGTGTTTCATTATGGCTGTAGTCAGCTGTTAGGTATGAAAGCCAATTACAACCAGAAGATTGCGTTCACTTGCTTGCTGCAAACTTCGGAAAAGACAAACTGAATAAATAAGTGACTCTGTAACTGCGTAACTGACTCAGTAACTGACTTTCTTACTGACTGACTGAGGTCGTTTCCACTTTACGGTTTCAAAGTTTTTGTCAACATTCAACACTGATCATGAAAATGAATCATTTTCATGTAAATTGCCATGATGAACAATATGTTATCTGAAGCAATATATGTAATTCGTAATAGGGTAGTTTTAGCTTACCTGTTGAAGCGGCTGCTTTCTTGTAAGCTGCTTGTAAGATACAGTTTTGATTGAAATCTTCGATGACAAGAATTAAGCCTGGATTGGTTTTGTTTCCTGCATCTTTGTTGTCTGTACTTGTACGTGTAAATGTGGTTCTAGCTTTCTGTTATTAAATGTTATCTGATGTACCTCCTCTACCAGCTGCAGACCTTCCTTCATGCTTCATTTTCAACTTTTAATAATGTTTCCATTTTGGCCAATTTCTTATACTTTCACCCCTATTTATATATTTATATATTAGTTTTTGATTTTATGTGTTACTTGCAACTGGAAATATGAAAGATTTCACTCAGATTAAATTAACTTCAGAATAATATAGTCTTGGAGAATAACATCAACGAGAAAATGTAAAGATTTTCTTTGGGATGAACAGTGAGGCAAGGGTTAAATCCACCAGTCTGACTGGCTGTCTTTCTTTTAGCACACATGTAATTAATTATTTGCTCACTTGACAGCTGCTCATAAAGGTCACTCCTATCTTGCAGTAAGTAGGAGTACGTTGCTTGATAAATGTGTCTTATTCACTTTTTCATTTGTAAATTAGAGGATTTTTGTATGTAATTCTGGGCCCAGATTCAGAGTTATAAGATGCATGAAGGAACAAATTTGCAAAGAAATGAACAATCTAACCAGCTAATGAACAACTTGACTGATTTACTGACTCACTGACCGACTAACCAGGCAGCAAACAGCCTGCAAGTGCAACCAAGAGAGAAGCCGTGAGAAGTAATGAATGAAAGTGGAGAGACATTTAGACAAAGTGAGAGAAATTTTCTCTGAGAGCTTCCAGTTAGTTTCATTTCTGTAATAGCAGCACACACACAAACAAAACATACCCTCAGTCACACACACCTTAGCACACACACACACACACACACACACACAGATGCAGACAGCGCTGTTGATTGTGTATTGCCTGTTTGTTTATTAGCTCTCTGATTGAGCGGCTCTGCCTACCTTAGATTGGTTGACCTTTCCAGATCCTTCCGCCGAGTCCGCTAAGTAGATCGGACGGCGAACGCGTCGCAGCAACACTTTATTCAGATTGTTACCGAATGAGGAAAAAGCTGGCGGTCATATATGTGTGTGTGTGTGTGTGTGTGTGTGTCGCTGTTTGTACACACTCACTCTGCCTTCATTGGTTCAATTGAAGCCTCATCTCCATATAGTTTGTATGCAATTACATCAGAGCGGCGCGCTGAGTGCCTCTATATGATTGTGTCTGGATACTGAGTACGAATAGCTGTGGAGTATGTGTGTGTGTGTGTGTGTGTTTGTGTGTGTGTGAAGGATAATTTGTGAGAAAGAGCAGCGATTCATGCTCGATGTATGAATATGTGTGTATATGTTTATTTTTGTGTGTGTGGAGCAATTCATGGTCGATTTGTGCGTGTGTGGGGCTTTATGGGAACATTTGTGCAGGTTTGATGGGTGTGTGTGTATGAGAGGTAATTTGTGCTAGAGAAAAGCGAATCATGCTAAATGTGTGTGTGGGTTTTATGGGTAATTTGTGTTAGCAGGATGTGTGTGCGAGAAATGTGTGTATATACATTTATATGCATATACATGTACATATGGATATATGAGTGAGTGTGTGTGCATGTGTGTCAGCCAAGATGTGAGTGCAGGATAAGAATGGAGTGTGTTTCTAGTGGCTTGTTGGTCGCTAACGGGGCTTTAAAGGGCACGTCCGTCAAAACACGGCACAGCTGAATCTCATTTATCTGCCATAAACAGCTAATCATACTCAGAGAGACATGATCCCACTCAGACACACACCTTCATCACACACACACACACACACACACACACACACACACACACGTCACACACACACACACACACACACACAAAACTTTGCCTTACAAAGGTTTTAGACATCACAATAAGGTTGTTTACTGTGTTACTTTACCTTGATTCTGCTCATCTAGTGTAACATAACTTAATGAATGATCTGTGAAGGGTAGTTTTATCATAACTACTTGAAAGCACATTTACTTTTATGTTCTTCTCCCTGTTCCGTAGTAGTCATGTTTGCAACCTTTAGTGTGGGAAAATACACTATTACATTGTCAGTGCTGGAGTCAACACTTGATCAAAAACTAAAATGGTTGAAATTCAGTTTTATGCAAATGACAAAGAAATAAGCTTGGAAGGCCGCTGGTAGCACCCCCTATAGGCTGCATTGTGTTCATCACATGTAGCTGTCCTTGGAGCCTTAAAATGGAGCTTTTAAAATGGAGCTTGATGCTTAAATGTACAGTTTGTCCTGTGGGTGGTACTAAAGGAAAGGTCGTGGGTCATTAAAATCTAATGGGTTGCTCCGGAAATGCCACGCCAGTCTGCTTATTATGTAATGATATTTCTTGTGCAGAAGTTAAACTTTTGGCCTGACGTCATCTTATAAAAATAAAAACAACTCACATTTCTTTTGATTGCTGTGAAAAATGATAACTGTCCCTTGCAACCGCTACCACTGCTTCTGGCTTCGGCAGAACCGATACATCACTCACTGCTGATTGGTTAGAGCAAAATAAAACACAAAAACACATCAAGGTATCAGCTAACATAAAAACAATCTCAGGATGAAGTGAAGTGAATTGAAATGACAATTCAGTGCGATTGTCATGCTCAGTCAGGAGGAGACCAGATTTATTCCTTCAAGATCATCAATATCCACAGTATGTCTTGTGACTGATTCCTGTATGTCCTTCTCTGTGTCTTCCAGGCTGAGCTGATCTCCAGTCAGTGTGAAGCCCAGCGAGCTGCCCTGGAGCAGATGGCCATCAAACTGACTAGCCTGCAGTATCCCTCCCCCGCCAGCAGGAGGCACTACAGCCAGCTGGCCAGGAACAACAGGTAAACACAAGAGAAGAGAAGAGGACAGAATAAGGAAACTTGTTGACACATTGATGGTAGTTGATGGTAGAAAAGTTGCTCACTGGGCACATTAGTTGAAAATGTTTTTCATGCTTCCTCGGGCTTCTGCGTTTCTGGGCTCATAGAGCATGAGCACTAGAGAGTCCAAGTGTTTTTTGAGACTTCCTTTGGCTTCCTGTTGGCTCCCTGCACACATGAATGGGATAAAATAATTTAATGATACAGCCCATGTAGACTTTCCAAATCTTACTGGACTGAATGGATACCATTCTGATGGTACAAAGAGTCGTTTCAGGGTGTTTGTGATGCTCAGAAAAATGTATTCATCATTTTACAGCCGTTCATTATGTAATGATAGTGTATAGAAAAATGTCCTTTTAGGCCAGTGTGTGTCACATGATCGTGCAATACCGAACGTGGCCACTACGCAAAAATGGCTTCACAGCCCAGCACGGTCCGTGGGGGCTTGAGTTGATACAGTGTGTCAGAGTATAAATTTACCCACTGAGGTACTGCAAAAACAAAATGTATATTCTCTGTACACCACCTTTATAAAAGAGACATCTGTGAAACTGATATTCTGATGAAATTCCAATAAAAATGTGTTTTGAGAAGAGACTTAAAAAAAGACACTGACTCAGACAGCCTGATGTCTTCGGGCAAGTTGTTCCAGAGCCTCGGGGCCCTGATGGCAAAAGCTCTGTCCCCCTTAGTTTCCATCCTGGACTCAGGAACAGAGAGGAGACCCCTGCCCGAAGATCTCAGACTACGTGAAGGTTCATAAGGGATTACAAAGTCTAAAATATAATCTGGGGCCAGGCCATGAAGAGCCTTAAAAGTAATCAATAAGATCTTAAAATCAATCCTGAAACAAACAGAGAGCCGATGTCAAGAGGCTGAACCAGGTGTGATGTGGTCGAACCTCCTGGTCCTGGTTTACAGCCGAGCAGCTGAGTTCTGTACAGTCTGCAGTCGTTTCAGAGTTTTTAGATTAAGACAAGTGAACAGGCTGTTACAATAATCAAGGCGTGAGGAGATAAACGCATGCACATGTGCAGTGGACCACACAACTAGGAAGCACATTGGGAAGAAAGAAAAACTGTTTTTGTCACATGAACTAAGTGAGAGACTTTAACAATGAATGAATAGGCACCATCTTAGAACACGTTCAGGCCAGTGTTGGCCTAAAGGTTGGAGAAAGCCGGTGGAAGGTTGCTGGTTTGATCTCCCGACCAGCAGAATAAATCTTGGTCGAGCAAATAAAAGCCCCTTGCTCCTCATCATCCATGGCAGCTGCCCTCCATCACAAGTATGTTCTCTGTGCGCACAACTCTCAAACATCAACAAATAGTAGAAGAGACAAACAGAATAAAATACAATAGAAGAGACAAAAACTACCAGATGATTATTCTCTGTTCTGATGAGGAAAAACACACAGGCAGAAGAAGGAAAAAAAAACAAGACACAACAACACAGTGACATGTGACACACACAGTTGAATGCAATCATGCACGCACAGAGTTTGAGTGTTAACAGCAGTAATCTGGTGTGTCCAGGCTCGGCTCGGCGAGCGGCGTCTTTGGTCACGCTGCCTGTCGGCGTTTTATCCCCGGCTTTGAGGAGCCTCACGCCGCGGTTATCACTCACACGCAGGACACACACACACACAGACACACACAATAAAAACATACACAAAGTTGTGTGTATGCAAATTAAAAATGAAGCTTAAATTGCTCCCTCTCAGTCTGTAGTATGTTTTGTTCTGCAGACTTTGTTGGTGTTGTCAGTGTGTTGTCACAGTGACTTACATGAAGGATGTGGTGGGTCCTAAATTGAGCATACAGTATATTGCAGTTTTGGTAACACTGCACTGTCTTGTGTGTGATTTAAATAAAATAAATATAAGTGGTTTACACACACACACACACAAATGTAAATGAAACACTCATTTTGTTTCTGTTTGTGTTTTTCAGTCCTCTGTGGCTGCAGTGTAATGTTTCAGTAATTTACATCAGATGTGTTGGACACTAATTGGTTATTCATATATTAGCTGTTGCTCTGCAGATAAACATTTGTGTGTGTGTGTGTGTGTGTCTGTGTCTGTGTGTGTGTCTGTATGTCCAGTGCAGTGGTGTGTGAGTTTCGTATTAATTGGATGTTACCAGTTTTTCTTAGCTGTTGTGAGTTCAGCTCAGTTGAGATTTCTCGTTTTGGTTCAGTTGTAAAGAAAATGAAGGTCAGACTGAATTATTTACTGATCTCACACAAAATATCTCAATTCTAAATTAATGCCAAAAGAATTTTAATAGGGAGAGAAATATATCTGTAAAATGGCCACCTATATTGAATGTTTACTTATCATTTTTTATTGATTAGTAATGAAGTTAAATATAAAATGAATTAGGTTTGGTATTATATATTTTAATAAGAAATTTAAAAAAACATTACCAGACAGTCTTGTTATTTTTTTATGTTTTCCCAGTTGTTTTCTATTAAAAATAATCCAAACTGATTAACATGTTTTCTTATAGTTTGGGTGTATAAAAGAAAGATAAGATAACTTTGTCTCAAAGTAACAGACATTTGTTTTGACAAGGCTCAACAAACAAAATGCACATTTAAAACCCATTTCAACACACACACACACACACGCACGTGCGCACACACGCACGCGCACACACACACACATGCGCACACACGTGCACACACACACACCTAGTACAGGAAACTTAAACTTCAATGGAAAAATAATGTATTGATACGATATGAATCAATTGATTTATTTATTCACTTATTCATAGGAACATTAAATACTTACTTACTATATAAATAAATCTATACATTCATTAATTCATTCTCTACCAGTGAATGAGTGAATGCATAAATGAATGGGAGAGTGAGAGAATGAATCAATGAATTAATAAATTAATAAGTAAATGAAGGAATAAGAAAATAAGTGAATGAATGAGTAAATGATTGAGTGATTATGTCATCGCTTTTTAAATAAATGAGTGGGCGATTGAATGAGTGACTGAGTGAGTGAATGGATGGATGAATGAATTAATAAAAGAATGAATGATTAGATCAATGCGTTAATGATTGATAAGTGAATGAGTGAATAAATTATTAACTGTATTAGTGAGTAATTGAGTGAGTGACTGGATGAATATGTAAGTAAAATGATGAAAGAATGATTTAATTAGTAAAATAAATGAGTGAATTGATGGGTGAAAAAATAAAGAAATTAATAAAATGATTGAATGAATGAATAAGTTAGTATATGAATGAATGAATGAATAAATTGTTAAATGACTAAGAGTGATTGAGTGAGTGAATAGATTAATCATAATAATAAATAAAATAAATGAGAGAGTAACTAAGTGAGCGATTGAATGGATAGATGAATGAATAAGGAATGAATGCCTGAATAAGAGTCAAATTGTGAGCAGGTGCTCTGTGCTGCTGTTCACTGACAGTTTTGGGGGGTTTTGGGTCTGTAGGAGTGACTTCATTAGAATGAATGAACGAATGAATGAGTGAATGAATGACAGCATGAGGCGCTGTGCTGCTGTTCACTGACAGTTTGGTTTCAACGTTTCTGTAGGATGAATCCATTAGACAAGACGAGTGTCAGTGAATCACCTCATAAATCCAACAGAGTCTCTGACTGAAAGGTGACGGCTGCCAATATGACTCATTCAACCTTTCACTCTGTCATTTCATCCCCCTCTCCTGTCCTCCCTCCTTCCTTTCCTCCCAACTACTCTTCCTCATTTTTACTTTCCTTTGCTTTACCTTAATCGCTTTTCTCTCTCTCAACTTCTACCCTTTTGTCCGTTTCCTCCTTTCCTTTTCTCCTCTTCCCTTACTTTGTTTCCTTCCTTCTCTTGCCATCTTCCCTTCTTCTCCTCTCCTCTTTCCCCCCTCCTTTCCATCCTTTCCTCCATTTTCCTCCTACCATTTTCTTTTGACTTTGGCTCTTCTACTTTCTTTCTTCCTTTCCTCTTCTGCCATCGTTTACTCCCCAAACCCCCCTTCCTGTCTTCTGTCTCCTTTCCTGTTTTCACCCTCTCCCCCTGCTCCCCCCCATTCATGTTCTGTCCCAATTCCCTCTTTCATTCTTTCCTCCTCTCTTACCTTCTTTCCTCCTTCTCTCCATCTTCTACTGCCTCCTCTCCCCTCCTCTTCCTCCCTCTCTTCTTCCTGCTGTATGGCGGATGATGAATTAGAGACAGTGGTTACAGCTGCTATCGCTGTTGCAGCAGCAGGCAGCAGAGAGGGAGAGAAAGACTAGCAAGTATTGGGAAGTGATGAAAAGAGAGAGAGAAGTAGAAAGTGGAGGATGATGACAAATCCATTAATTTCAGCCTGACTGGAAGGACACTACATGTGTTTTAACCAACAGTTTTCACTTCACCAAGACGTCTTTTCTGAAACCTGTTAGTTCGGAAAAAAAATACTGAGTTTGAAGCAGGTGAAGTAGTAGTAATAATAATAATAATGATTATAAAAATTATAATAATAATTATTTGGGCTGCCCCTGACTAAAGAATTTCCTAGTTGACTAGTCGTTGAACGTTTTTATATTAAGTGCGCATGCGCCAACGTGCATGCTGCCTGTTGCCGTAGCTCCATCTCGTCGATTATATTTTTTGCTTAGTACTTCTACTCCCTGTGTGCACTGACGTGACAGTGAGCCGCTGTAACAAAAGAGTTTCCCCTCGGGGATCAATAGAGTATTTCTGATTCTGATTAAATAAATTGTTTAAATTTATATTTTTGGAGCATCAGAAAATGGTTTGAGTTCCAGTTGAGAAAGAATGTTACAAGTAACATTGTTAACACTGTGCTACATTACTGAGAAATACAAAACCATAATAATAAGGAGCACGAAGTGAGCCGCCTGTTGCTAACAGCAAAATGAAGCGGTAATGATTCTGAATGTGTCGGAAAAACCAGCGAGGAGACTGAACATTTTGATAATTTATTTCAGTATAACATCACACAAGTCTCATTGTTCAAAACACGGGTAGCTTCCAACTTCACAAAAGCAAATACTCGTGGACGTTACTTCCAACTTAACTCGCTACAAACTTGGTCCTCTCCCGCTAAACGCCTCTCCTGTCCCCGCCTGAACACACTATGTCTTCGTCCTCTCCGGACTTAGAGTCCTGGACGAAGCCGCTATAAATCACCTCAGTACTGTATTCCCTGTCAAACTGGCCTCCATCGGTCTCGGCTGCTGTGCTCGGTCCCGCTCCTTTTGACCCGCAAATTTGTGCTGTTGACCAATAGCAGGCCATCTTGTGCCTCACAGCCAGATAGTCCAAAATGGAGGAAGCTATCATAGCTTACTAGCTGTGTTGCACCATCCAGTTTTATTTAACCTCCTCTGTCGGAGTATAAACTGCTCCACAAAAGTGCAATGGTTACGTCTTTTAAATAAACCGGATGTACTGACCCGTTAGCAACCGAGCTAAGCTACCAAGTTTGCGAAAAGATTGTTAGCGAGCTTGTTAGCTTTGGGAGATTTATTTTCTCTCTTCAAAAACATTTGATTGAGCAAAATGGTGTTCAGTGGTTAACAAAATGCCAGGGGGAAGTTAACTGCACAGTACAGAGATGACGGATAGAAGCTCGGAGAGCTGTGGTTACTGTCTAGCTCTAGCCCGGCTGGCTAGGGTGTTAGCTCACCTGCTGCAGTAGGTCACCAAGTAGCCCAACGAGTAGTCACTATGTCAGCAAGCTTCTGGAATCACGTATTTCTTGAAGACACGGATTAATTTCCCTGTGACACTTTCTGGTGTGATCAGGCTTTAATGAAATAACAAGAATGTTTTGGAAAATACAAACAAATATTGGTTTGATCCACAAAGATGTAGCACAATTTTTTTTTGCTGACCTTGATGGTTTTACTTATCCACCTTGCTGTAGTGATGTAGAAGTGTAGTCCAGGCTGTGTCAGCACACCGTGACATCACTGCTGGGTGTAATAGAGTCGACTGGAGATGGAATTCAAACTGATGATGTTGAGGTCACACAAAACACACAAACACATAACTAACTAACTACCACTTGAATTACATTTTGAGCAATTAAAACTTAATTCTCTCTTTGTGAAATGTCTGTATGACTAGTATGCTACATTTTATTATATTCAGTGTTGACTGGAATTATGACGAGTTAGAAATGAATAATAGATTCGTATAATTAGAATTTCCTCAAGTGACTAAATGTTAGAACGGCTCTCCGTTACACTCCCACGCGCTCCGTCAGCGCCATGTTACAGAGAGCGAACCTGACACTTCAAACGCTCTGTAACTGTCCCGGTGTCGTACGCAGCCCCGCAGTGCCGCCACGTCGCTCCTTCCTCTCCGATTTGTCTGTTTTCCCGTCTTCCACCCCCCGAGAGATCCTGTTTTACAAAGCGTTTAGTTAACATTAGTGTGAGAACAAGACGGAAACAGGGGAGAGGAGGGGAGGGGAGTGGAAAAACGACAAACGACAAGAGAAAACAATCTGTGCGAGTGTTGTATCTGCTTCATCTGTCTGAGTCAGTAAAGGGCCGCCCTGCTCGGCGCATAATGAGGAACGCCGCCTCGAGGGAAGGAAGCAGCGCTCGCTTCCTTTGCTTTCTTCTTCTCTGTTTAGTTTTTACTTTATTGAGAATCACTCGCAGTGGAGGACAAGGGGATGTGAGGAGAGGGAAGAGTTGGGAAGAAAAAGTAGTAAGAGGAGGAAAAAGATGGATGAGAGGAAAGGGGAGGAGGTGGGAGGAGCAGGTGGGAAGATGTTGCATTATTTTGTTTTATTTCAGTGTAGTTTTTCGCACCTCTTCTTGAGGTACAAAAAGAGGGAAGTTAAGAAACAGAGGTAGAAGAGGGGAAGACAGAAAGTTTTGAAAAGTGAAGACATGTTTGCAATGTGAGGGCATTTTTAGCGGGTGAGGACATATTGGAAAATGCCGACATTTGGTAAGAAGAGGAGATTTTAGGAAAGTGAGGACATTTAAATGAAAATAAGAACATTTCAACATTTTTGAAAAGTAAGGTGTTTTTTGAAAACTGGGGAGGATATTTTCTATTCTTTTTGGCTTTTTGGGGGTTAAGACTTAGTTTTAGGGTTAAGGTTGGGGTCTAGGGAATTATGGGAATTATATTAACAGGTGTAGAAGTACAAACATGTAAATTCAATAGTAAAACAACCCTCTCTACTTGGATGGCACATCAAGTTTCTGTGCGTGTGTGTGTGCTTGTCTACTTGTTTAGTGTTTAATGTGTGCGTTGCATTCTGGGTAACTGTGTGTACATGTGATTATCAGTAGGCGTGTGTTTGGGTTGTTTTGTATATTTGAGTCATTGTTTTCATGTATGCTTTAGAGAGTGTGTTTTGTGTTTTGTCATGTGTGGTCGTCTCGACTAGCGTGTACGTATAGTGTGTATTTGTGTGTGTGTGTTTGTGTTTGCGTGGAAACGCCATGGGCCTGACAGAGCTGTCAAACTGTCGGCGGCGGCGACCGGAGAATTCCAAACAATTTCACTGCTAATGTTGAGAAACATGTTGGCGATCCCCGCCGAGACCAAAAACCACGGAATATATAAATAATAAACACACACACGCTCACACACACACACCTTAACAAAACGGCTGACAGTAATGTGTGTGTTTGAGCAATCGGCCCCTGTTCCAGCAGCATAAATATTTGATGTGATCCTGTGTCGAGGAGGTGAGAGGACAAGGGAGGAGGGGGGTGAGAGTGGGAGGGGTGAGGCGGAAAGAGGAGGCTGGATGAGGGATGGTGAGGGAGGAGTGTGAGGGGAAATAATGTGGGAAAGAAAAGGAGGAAGGAAGAGTTAGAGGATGTGAACAAAGACTGTGGACAGTATGAGAGAATGTTGGAGGGAGAGCAATGACAGCGTGAGTAGGAAATTGAGAAGGAAGGAAGAATGAGGAGGAGGTGACATGAAAGCTGAGAGGTGGAGGTGAAATGTGGAAAAGGGAGGAGGAGGAAGGATGTGGGATGAAGCAGGAACAGAAGCAGAGGAAGAGGAACAAAGGAGGGGAATGAGAATGGAGGGAGAAGGCGGTAAAGGTGGGAACAAGTATGAAGTAAAGTGTAAAGAAATGAAGAGATGATGAAGCCTGGACCAAACACCTTGACTGACACACACATACTCAAGAAGGTGGGTGTCTTCCAAGTCCACTACCAGGCAAAATCAAAGCGGCCCATCCCCAGCACTGCGTCACAGTAGAAATGAGATTTTATGGCTTCCACCAGTTTGTTTGGTTGTATTTGGTTTGTCTTTATTTTAATCCACCATGAACCATGTTGTCCAGCCGGCGAAAAGCCGGCGATCGCAGAGAGACGCAGTAATTGTTTAAATGTGGGGATAATGGCGCACACTTTCAGGCAGTCTCTCCTGGACGACATTCCAGCGGGTGGGTGTGAATGTCACATTGTCAGTTTTGGAAAGTTACAGAAATTGTCGGTAACAGGCCCTCCTAATCGAACATCTGAAAGGTGTGGGGGGAGGGGGTTTCCGAAGCTGTTCGACCATCCAACAAGCAGTTCTGATGGAGTATGTTAGCGCCTTAATAGTCCTCATAACCACCCATTTCTTTATGAGCTCTTTGTGACACCAGAGAAGATAAATAAACCCATAATGTGCCGTAAAGTCGTCTTTTTTTTTACTTTCTTTTTTCTATTCATTTTCCATTGTGGGTTCAGGTAGCACTGATGATGCAGGATGATACCAAAACTGTTCAGTGAATGAGTTACCTGTCAATACACATGATTTCATTTTTACACCTCTTTGTTAATTTGTAAAAATTCAGAGTGAACACAAAACTCACTGGAACTAACTTGACCAAATGACCTGAACTACAGGTGTAAAAGCAACCTACAACACTGTAGAGCTGAAATTATCTGTTTAGAACTTCTATCTTCCTTTGGAAACGTTGATTGATTTTGTGTTTCAAAGGAGAGGTAAAACCCCAAACTGTCTCCGTAAACTGCAGCAATCCAGAAAGCTGCACTGAACCACGTCTCCACCTCCACCTGACAATAATGCAGTAACCTTTGACAAAGTAGAGTCACTCCTCTTTGTCAGCTGAGTCACGTGTTTGGTTTACCTGTAAAAACTGGCAGAAGTAGCATCACAGGAAGTTTTGTCCTCACAAGAGAAGCCAGGCACAATCGAAATACAAGATGTAAATAAATTCTTGTTGGAAAAGATTTAAGTTTCAGTTCAAACGGCTTGGAAACAGACTATTTTCTGCTACTAGAGTGTGCCTCTGTCTGTCAGAGTCTCTCTCTCATTCCAGTTTGTCTTTTCAGCCGCATTCTTTATCAACATAACAAGATGCATATGTCTCTCATTGCCGCAGGACAAAACAATATTACAATAATACAAAAAACAATAACAGAAAGTAGAACATGTAGGGAACACAAAATGAATAACAGAAAAAAGAAGATTGAATTACAACAATAATTCAACTTAATAATCTCTCTCTCTCGCTGTCCTCAGTCTGCAGGAGTTTGAGGCAGAGTACCAGGAGCTCTGGGATTGGCTGACGGACATGGACGCCATGGTAACAGACGGTCACCAGCTGATGATGTCAGAGGAGCAGAGACATCACCTCTTCAAGGTAAGACAAGCTCTGTTGTCTGTCTGTCTGTGACTCAGGAACTTCACAACACACAAAAAAAGTTCTTGCTGGTACCAGAAAGTTTTTCTTTGCGTACAGGAACCCCTTTTTTATGGAGAGTCTGGTCTGGTTTCCAGTGACTCTCCCTCTTTGCCTCCAATGTGGCTGATGCCTCTTACCATCTTTGAAGACTGGCTGAATCCAAATATCCACCCTCCACGCTTACAGACTGAGCCCCTCGAGTCTTAAGTTGTGAGCATCATCGCTTAGTTGTTGCGATGAATTCAAACACTGCCGAGATCTTGATCTTGATCTGCGCCTGCACATAAAGTCTGTAATTGAGCGGAAGTCTGGACATTTGGATTCAGCCATCTCCTGTCGACAGGTGGAAAAGTGTTGGAGGGTGCTGGCGACAAGTGTCTGACCGACATTGATCTGTCAGGCACTTGTTCTTCTAAATTTGGTTAAAAGAAACAAGCACCAAGCAACTTTACTGGGAAGCTTTTTGTCTGTTCTCAAAGTATGAACATTTTGAAATCTTAAGAAATGTTTAGCCTGATAATCATACTGACTTACGATTGCTCTAGTATCATCAGTAGCAAGTGAGTATCTGTCCCACCAACATCAATTTTCAGTTGACACAGAGACTGTGGTAGCGGCTGCTAAGCACAGTTAACATTTTTCACAATGATCTAAAAAAGATGTGCTGATTGAAGAGTTGTTATTTCTGTAAGTCGACTTACACGCAGCCTGTACAGCTGTGGCCATTGTTCTGTTTATTTTTTATGGATGCAATGAGGTAGCTAGCTAGCTACGTATGCAGGAAGATGACGTCCTCATTTTTAATCCTGCCAACAAAGTTCTGATTGGTGGATTGTTTCTCCAACTGGGGGAAAACAGCCTTAAATGAGCACAACACCAGACCTAACTGAATCACTGAAAAAAATTGAAGGTTTGTGGGCTGCAATTCAGATGTCTGGAACCAGGCTGAGACGTGTTTACTAGCATTTGAAATACAGCCTACATGTCCATTTTCAAGATAAACAAACCAAAACAAGACTGCTCCACTGGCTAGACTCCGACTCTCTGCAAAACACACAGATTTTAGACAGCATGTTTCGCAGTATATTTATTTTGCAACACTGAAAGGCGAAACACATCAGCGTGTGATGCATCATGATGCAGGTAGCAACAGTGTTGCATGAGAATACACCACTGTCCTATTTCCAGAAAAGCATCAGCTCTGTCACGTGGTGTCATATAGCAAATTTGTTTTAAACTGGAAAAGTACATTCAGTGATGGAAAACAGTAAAGGAATTGAGGAAATGAGAGTGATTGGCACTTTCTCTTGTTATCTGAACTTTTTCTCTCTGACATCACACAAGTCATGGTTTTATGTTGAGAAATGGTTGTTAAAGTTCACTCCTTTAGTTGCTGTAACGCGCAACAAAGATTCTCTACTCATTGGCTTTACAGTGATGTCACAAATCTCCCATCAGCCACCTCTGCCTCCATTATGAAGCTGTCTGTTAATCAAAATGTCTAAATATGTAGAAACAGAGAGGCAGCTGAAGCAAATGATGTCCTCCCACATTTCATTCATCCATCAATTTGTCTGTCTCCCCCATCCCTCCCGTAATTCCTCCCTACACCTCGCCATCCCCTTTTTACAGCTAAACACACACACACACCCTATCTTCATCCTTACCAAGGAGAATGGGATTACAAGGCATAGCCTCCCTCATAACCATATCATAGAGAAGTGTGTGTGTTTGTGTAATGACTTCACTGCAGCCAAATGAGACAGAGGAACAGCATGTGTTACGATTAGAGATCTGAGTCATCCTCTTCTGTCCTTCACACACATGTGTACACACACACACACACACACACACACACACACACACACACACACACACACAGATGCGTTGAGAAACTGATAAAGAAATCAAAGACAGACAGAAAAAAAATACATTTGTTTTTCCACAAATTTCCATGAGTCAAGTTCTGGGAAAAAGCTTCTTTAACTTTATATGCAATGTCAAACGAGACGTAACTTCCAGCGCCACTGTTGGTGCTACTTGTTAGCTAAATGAAAGCAAAATTAGCATAACATTGTCTGTGACAACATTAGGCTTCTGTACATGCACTTGATGTACATGGTGTTGGGTTTTATTAATGCAGTAGTCCACTACAAATAGTCGCATTTTCAGTCAAAGTCAAAACTGTTGGATGGATAAAAAACACTTTGTTTATCTCAGATCTTTACCACTAGTGGGGCAAAAAAAACGTTTTTATATAGCCGAGTATCACAAATCACAAAATTGCCTCAAGGGGTTTTACAATCTGTACAGCATATGACTCTCTCTATCCTTCGACCATCGATTCATCATTCAGACCGTAACTACGAGCCGCCGAGTGAGAACAAACCACTATAAACATTTAACATGGTAAAAATAGCTGACTAAAGGAAAGCAATGAGAGGAAACCAGCATTAGGCTCAACTGTGTTTTTAGCTTAATGCTGATGTTAGCATGCTAACATACTGCTGTTAGCTCCAAAATTATTAGGATTTGTCCTCTGGGGACCATGAATGTCTCCAATAAATGTCATCTCAATTCATCCAACACTTTTCCAGATATTTCACTCTGGACTGACACCCAGCCAAATTACATTACCATCAATAGAGACATATCGCTAGCGTTGCTAAGTATACTGCAAACACGTTGCCCGTTGAGTTTCAAAACATCACCACTGAGCTGGGAAGAAATTTTGGCATTTGAGGCATTAAAACAAAACGAGGGAGTGTATGTTAAACTCACATTTATGTAAACACAGTAAAATACACTCACTAACCGTTAAAAACACAAATGTATGCCTACATCTTCACACACAGTGATATTTTGACTGTCTCACTGCTTACACACACACTGGTTGTGTTAGGGATCCGACCGCTGACATCTCATTCTCTCCTTACCCAGAATGCACTGCTGCAAACCAAAACACACATAACTTTGTGTTGTTTTCCGTTCTTTCTGTGTCTGTTTCTTTGTCCAAACTTTTCTTTTTGTGTGTGTGTGTGTGTGTGTGTGTGTGCAGACATGATTTATTTAGCGGCCGATGAGACTCACCTGGCCTGCGAATTATTGATAAGTGTAAAGATGAACCTAATTTCTCCATAGGAGTCACACTTAAATATTCATCTCTGTATGAATATTCATGGTGGCGATGATGCATGCATGAATTTTAGATGACTCTGGAATCGCTGGGCATTCTTCTTCTTCTTCTTCTCTCTCTCTTCTCTCTCTCTTTTTTTTTTTTTGATGTGTCAACTCTCCTGTTAAAATATTGATGTGGAGCTCGACAGCGTCTCCTCGCTCGGTCCAAGGTCGCTTTCTTATACTGTTTCTCTCCCTCTCCACCACTGAGAGTCACACCGACAGGGCTGTGTACTGTAAGCTGCTCATATATGGCTATTTTTATCTTATATATCACTCACTTTTTACTTGTTGGGTCTGTTACTTTATTTTACACCATGGTTTGATAAAGTACTCATATCCTCCACTTAAGCAAAAGACGCCATACCACACTGTGAAATCACTCCAATAACAGTAAAAGTCCTGCAGTCAGTCTTAGCAGTAAAATGTGCTTAAAGGCCCAACAGTTTTATGCCCATAAAAATTCAAAGTATATTTACCCATATATTTAATAGTTTGTCTTTCGTTTACTCGTATTTTAGTGTTTCCCACCAAACATTTTGAAAATATAGGCCTGTTTTACCGCTCTCTTTACAAACGTTACTGATATAAACAAACTAGCGCTGAAAGGATTAGTTATTAGTCGACAACTAATATTAAAAATTGATTACCATAATTGTCATTACGAAAAGTCATTTATCAAGCAAAAAAAGCAAACATTCTCTGCGTTCAGCTTCTCAGATGTGAGGATTTGCTGCTCTTTTCAGTATTATATCATTTTAAACTGAATATTTTTGGGTTTTGGACTGCTTCTACAACAAAGTTATTGATTGATTATAAAATAATAGTTAGTTGCAGCTCTACAGAAACGGGATCAGAAGACGTTGAGAACTTGGCGTTCACACCTGTAGTTTAGTTGACTTGGTTTGAAATAAAGATCCTTTGATGCCTCTTTGTGTTAGTCACCCTTACAAACAAAACAAGAGTTATGAACATGAAGCCACTTGACTGTTGCTTTTCATGGAAATCAACTGAATCCGGCGGCTGCCTGGAAGATTAAGGTGCCAAAACATCAGTGGTTTGGCTGCGAAAGTTCATCTTAGAACAGTAGTTTGACAAAATGGTCTAATGATCTTTTTGCGGATTCTTCAACTCTCACGGTCTTTTAACTGTAACTTGATTAAGATATTTACTTTACTTTCTTACGTTCCATCTTTCTGAATTTCTGCCTCACCTGCACAATCCTGCATTTTTCTACCTCGAAGGAATATAAAATCGAAGCAGTATGCTGACGAGCAGGACTTACTGAAATGAAAGCCTCGATATGTAAGTTTTCTCAATATAATCATGAATAAATACTTTTGAGCATTTTATCTAAACTCGGCAGATTTTTAAAGGTTGTATTAACATTTTGTTAAAATATATTTCTAACAGACAACAACATTATCCAGCACTCATTAAAAATCGTGAGCTGTTATCTGTGTTTTCAAGTATCATATGTAGTCTTTTGAACACGGGCCTACTTCAGGACAAATGCATGCTGGGAGATTTAACCATGCCTGCCTGTGTGTGTGTGTGTGTGTGTGTGTGTGTCCTGCAAAAAAGCTCTAAACCCCCTGTTTTTTCAGTGGTTTTTTTCCTCCATGTGACCATTGAAGAACCTCGCTGTGCTCCGCTAAAATGCTGGGGGGACTCGACCCTGTAACCATAGCAACCACAGGGCCCAACAAAAGTTGTTCTTTTCGGAGGTGTGTGTGTGTGTTTGTCTGTGTGTGGCGTGCAATCGAGATAGAGCCAGAAAGGAGAGTGTCTATGTGTGCGTCTTTGCCTGTGTATGTTTGTGTGTTTCTTTGTGTGTGTGTGAGTGTGTGTGTGTCCTCCGGAAAAGGAAAGCTGGGGTGACAGTTGTTTCTGCAGGCAGGCTTGGCAGGCCGAGGCTCTACTGTTTATTGTGATGTTAGATGGAGGCACTTATCAACCTTGGAGAGGAGGGAGGAAGGAGAGGAGAGGAGTGTTTGTGTGTGTTTTGATAGAGATATGTGTGTTTATCTATGTGAGGTGTTGCAAGTTACAAGCACATGTTCACACCAGTGAACATGGGCCAAAGATTAAAAAAAAAAAAGAAGAATTTGTCAATCTTCCCAATTTGTGGTCAACAACTGGATAGTTTTTATTAATTGAATTCTTCTTCAGTCCTAAGACCTTCATCTGCTGCCAAGTAGCAGAAAGCTTGTATCTATAATGGCACACTGGGAGAAGATTATCTAACTGTTACGCTTTCTATCTGGTGATGAAACAGCCAAAATCATAAACCAAAATCATATGAATATATCTGCCATTGTTTTCACTTATTTCCCATACTATATGTTTACCTGGCAAGTAAGGTTTATATGATTTTGCTTCAGCATTTTGATTAAGGTTATGTAACTAAATCAGCGTAAGGTTAGGCCGTGGCCATGGTAAGTTATGCCCCTTAAAGGCCTGTAGGGAACGGGATACAGTCACACAACAACCAAGCTGGAAGAACTGAGTGGCAGAGAAATGGCACATCTCAAATGAAAACATTTGAATTGAATCCATTGCAGTGACTAATATTTACTATATTTACATTGACAAAAGTACTCTGCACATGTGGAGTTCCTCACTCAAACAAAAACATATCTCCAAAAAGACTCTCAAAGCCTTTTACTGCAGAGGCACCGACTACTAAACACAGTGTATCCGACTAAAGACGGTGTGTGTGTGTGAAAGCGTACAGGGTAGCCCAACTAACCTCGAGCCGGACCTCCACCATGTACGTCTTACATCGTGTCTCCACAGGAGGCATTTCAGGCCCGTTTTTCACTCGTCCTTCTCGTGTCCATAAATACGCTGCATTTTTAAGGGGCACTCCACTGATTTTACACATGAAGGTCAGTTTGCTAGCCACAAGGAGAACTTTTCTGCCTATGAAAACAGTTGTTTCTGTCTCATGCGGCTCTGGAAGAGCTTTTCAAAGTGTGAAAAAATAACTGATGATGTCATTAGGATTATCTCAGATTGTGATTCAGACTTCAAATTGATAACAGAAAGTCTGCATTACAAACTCGGGGTGTGGAGTTTGAAAGACATGAGCATCTACCAGGCAGGGAAGGTGTAATGAAGGACTGTGGGAAGTGTAGGATCCAGCATTTTTTGTAGCTTGACACATACTGGGGATTAAAATTTAAGATATCGCGGCCTCTGCTGCTTCAGTCCTGACAGCTCTTTTTAAAATCTGTCTCTCGCAAGTCTTTATGGAACTTTATGGAAGTGCAATACTAAATGACTGGATCACTCCCTTAATCAATAGAGTTGTTTACTCCGATCACATAATGATGCACATTTCACTCACATTTTACAAGCGTATGACCCGAAATGTCTGTCAATTTTCTTCTGAAATAGAGTGATTGTTTATTATGCTGGTGTTTATGCTGGTGACCACGCAGCAGAAGGCATCCAGTGTAAATACCAGACAGAGGACTGAAGCTATACTGTGCTGCTGACACACTGCTTTCATGGCCGGTGTAGACACGGAGTAATGCTGAGTAACACAACAATTTGGTGTAGGCCCCTCCCATTTTAAGTCAGAATAGATATTTATTTGTAATAAATATCAGATCAGATAGTAGCTTTGCATTGCACCGCGAGTAAGTTACTTTCTGTTGCATTGGATTTTGTTTTGTCTAATTGAACTTTGTCTCTCTATTCTTTTCATCTCTTTCTCATAATGTTTATTCACATTATTGCATTACTGTGTGTGTGTGTGTGCTTTGTCTTGCTCTGTTCATTCTCATTTTCTTCGGTGTGTGTTTCATCTGTGTTTCCCTGATTGTCGGTGTGTATCCAGATGGTGTGTGTACTTGGTTTTGTGTTAGTGTGTGTGTATGAGGGTCCACAGGGAGATGAAACAAGTATCAGACCTTGTAGGTGCTGTCAACCAATCACACATCAAGGCCCCTGCAGTTCAGCCAATTGATGATCAAGGTTCTGGCCCTGAGTCCCACAGGAAGCGGAGCTAACACACATTTCCCAGAAGTGTAATGTGTGGTATTTCACTGACCGTAGTAATATTTTGATTGCGATACAAAGAAATTAACACACACACAAGTGCACAGCTAATAAAAATGCACAGGGAGGCATTAAAGCACGGACATAATGTTCAAGCACACACACACACACACACACACACACACACACAGAGCGAAAGCACAGTCACACACATTTGATGCCTCTTTATCGTATAGAAACACATTTGGTATCAGTAAAAGTTTAAATTACAAATGAAAAACAGCCGGAGGAAGAATTACAGAAGAAAATATTAGAAAACAGTAGAAGTAGAGATCTGATCGATCAGACGCAGCTCAGAATCCGCTGATATTCGTCACAAATGACTCGGTCTGTTCTCTTTATATTTGTCCATTTGACGAATTGATAAGCATCACTCAACAATAATGTTTTTCTGCCTGGTCTGTACCATGCTACCAACTAACAAGGCTAATGAAGAATATTAAAAATGTTTTTTTATATATTGAGTTTATTTTTATTTATTTATTTATATATATGTCCGGTGGTTGGCACCTCAAACTTATTGGGAAATTTGCATCACATTTTGTACAGGCATTCATGGTTCCCCAGATGATGAATCCTACGGACTTTGGTGATCCCCTGACTTTTCCTGTAGTGCCACCACGAGGTCGATTTATTTTTTTAATGTTTTTGGTTCAGATCGAAATGTCTAAACAAAAATTTTAGGAATTTCCATAAAATTAGGTACAGACACTCATGTTCCCCTTAGGAAGAATTGTTTAACTGTTGTGGTGTCAGGAGGTTTCCTCTAGCACCATCAGGTCAAAATTTGAATTTGTACCTGCAAAACTAACAACATTCCCATCAGCCTCAGCTGTACTTTGTGTTTAGTGCTAATTAGCAAATATTAGCATGCCAATACTGAGATGGTGAACATGGTCAACATTATACCTGCTGAACAGCAGTATGTTGCATGCATTTGTCATACAGTTGCTTTCGTGGCTGTATCTGATGACTTTGCCAATAAATACAGCTTTCTCCATCAAGTTCCTTACATTGTTTGTTCTCTGAGTGATGGAGACCTGATTACATGAGGTGGAGGATGGAGGGATACGTAACACATAGCTTCTTGGGGACAAATCAAAGAACTTCATTCAAGACTTCATTTGAAAACATTTCATTGCATTAAGTCATCACAGATGTCTTTCTCTCTCTCCCTGTGGCGGGTTCCAGTGGAGTCCAACTAATTACAATGACTATCAGGAGTGTGTGTGTGTGTGTGTGTGTGTGTGTGTGTGTGTGTGTGTGTGTGTGTGTGTGTGTGTGTGTGTGTGTGCATCCCTGCCGCTAAATTCTCATTTCAAATAGCCCATGGTGCTCTGATGGTACGCTGGTCTGCAGACACCCACACACACACCCACACACACACACACACCTGCTCATTAACTGGATTCCAAAACCAATCAGTGTGGGTCCGACAGAGGAGCTCTGTCTGAGGCCACACACACACACACACACACACACACACACACACACACACACACAGTGTGTTTTCACTGGTTGTCTAGTCCAAACCAGAACCCTGAACTGATTAACACTAAAACACACAGAGACTGATACAGAAAGAGAAAACAATACATTTCAACTTTATTTATCCAAATAAACACAGTTTAACCGTTTGAACCAGACTGATGTCAAAAATCACAGCGCTTCCTCTAACAGCAAATAACAACGTGAGGTGATGGGAGGTGAGGTGAGGTGTTGGGAGCGTGTCGTGTTTCATAGTGGAGCAGTTAAAAATAAAATGTGATAAAATTCTATAGTTGACCAGTTTCACTCCAGAGACTGAGATTGAAACTTCACCTTTTTTAGTGCCTTTGGCCCACATGACCGTTACATAAAGATTTAGTCTGATAAAAGGCTTCTCTTAAAAGAAACCAACTTTGACTTTTGGTTAGAAACAGGAAAACAACACTTTGTCAGGGACCTCGTATGGACAATATAAGCATATAAAATGTAAACATAACTGACTTTAAGTGTTGAAATTATTGTTTAAGTGTTGAAAAAAAAATGACAAGTCTGTATGATGGAAACACACACATAGAGACAGAGAAATCAAACAAAATACAGAAGATTCACAGCCTCTCTCTCCATCTTAAACCCTGAGGGCAACAGTAAAAATACACAACCTCAACAGGAGGCTGAGCACACACACACACACACACACACACACACACACACACACACACACACAGAGTTTGGGTTATATTCCAGTAGAGAGTCATGCCTGAGAAACACACAGACCGCTTAAGTCCTATATCCTCTGAGATCTCTCTCTGTCTGTTTTTCGGTCTTTCCTTCTTTTTTCATTTTGTCTTCAATTTGTAACTATCATATAATATTTTCTATTATATTGCTGTTTCATTGTTGAATATGGAATCATTTTAATATTGAAATAGTGAGTGACTTAATGAAAAACACAAATTAAGGTTTCTTGATCAACAACATTAAAAGCAGACAGTAATACAGAGGTCAAAGGTCAGAGCTCACAGTACTCTAATAAAGCTGCTGCAACATTTTGGGGATCATGGATTGTGGATAAAAGTAAACAAAGTTCAAATGAAAAATCAAAAACAAATGGAAACTTAATAGAATTGTTGTCATATAAAATTATCAGCATAAACAAATCATAATTTTTGTGGTTATATGACACATATTTTAACAGGATGTTAATGTATGTGCTCATTGTATAAAATGTTAACCAATGAAGAGAATATGTTGGATATGGGTTTTTGAATGTTGATAATCAAACCAATATGTTTGGAGTCAAGCTTCTGATAGATAGCTAATGATGTTCCAGTCTGTTAGCTGACTATCATGAGAGAAAAGAAGGAAATATGAGAGAATGAAGAAATAAAGATGAAAATAATGAACAAGGAAAGGAAAGAAGAAAGAGACGGAAAAGACGGAAATCATTTGTTTTACCTGCTAAAAACTGTGACCTGCAATGAATTAGGTTTTGAAACACACCTTCCCACCTTCAGCCATTCTCACCCCCACAGAACGAAGGATGAAAGAAGATGAATGTTAACCCAAGAGGGAGAGCAAAAGAGAGAGAGAGAGAGAGAGAAGCTGAGGGAGGGAGGAAGAGAGAGACAATCTTTAATTAGAGACAGATGACTTTGCCACGCCTCAGAAGGCTGGAATTACACTGCAGGCTATGAGGCGAGGCTAATTTCACATGTAATTGTTGCTGCAATCCTTGCTGTGCTGCTAACGCTCCCAACCTCCCTCCATCCAGAGAGACAGGGAGGAAGAATAAGAAGAGAGAGAGAGAGGAGAGAAGGAAGAAATGTCTAAACGATTGGAAGAAAGAAGTAAAGTAATTTCTTGCTGCTAACGTCTGTGTGCTGAAAACACTTTCAGCCTTCTTACTGTAATACCTAGGAGGAAGGAAGGAAGACCAGGAGGGAGGAACAAAGCAAGGGATGAAGGAGGAAGGGAAGAAAAGGGGACATGAAAAAGGAGGGAAAGAAGGAATAAAAATGAAAACGCAAAGAAAGAAGGAATGAAAGAAAGATGTAGGGAATAAAATAAATAAATCAGGAAGGAAGAGGAAATGAAAGGAGGAATGAAAAATCAGAATCAGAATCAGAAATACTTTATTGATCCCCGTAGGGAAACTCTTTGTTACAGTAGCTCGTCTTTACGTCAGTGCACACAGGAGAAAGTACTAGGAAAAAAAATAAAAATAAATAAATAAATAAATAAACACTATAAAACAGGTCAGAAATAAATTAAGTATCCTGTCGGTATAAGTATAAGATAAACTAAGTGTCAAGTACCAAGTGGGTTTACTGGTTGGTGATGAAAGTACAGTCTAATACAATGTAACTCCTTATGTAATAAATAATATTAAGCGGGGGTGCATGTACTGTCGAAGAGTAATTGAGGTATATAGTTTCAGTAGCAATAAATAAGATAAAAACTAACAAGGGGAAAACTAATATTGCACGAAAAAAGAGAAAGGAAAGTTAAAAAGGAAAGAGGGAAGCAAGGAAATATGTAAGGGAAGAGAGATTGGAGGAATGAAGAATTAAAAGAATGAAGGAAGGAAATTAAATGAAGGAAAGAAGGAATTAAAAAAGGGGGTGAAGGATTGAAAGCAGAAAGCAAGGAATGAAGGGACAAAAGAAGGAAGAAAGGGAAGAGGGAATGAGAGGAAGGATGGAAAGAAAGAATGGAAGAAGGAAAGAGGGACAGAAGGGGAAAAGGAAAGAAAGAAGGGAGGAATACATGAAGGAAGTAGAGAACGGAGGAAAGACGGAAAATGAAAAGAAAAAAGAGAACATAAAATGAACGGATGTGATCCACAATACTTAATCCTGAAAATCAGAATATGCTGATCTGTTGTCTATATATTAAAATTAATATTTTTCCAAAATCCCTTTACAAGTCTTTCCTAAACCAACCCAGGGAAAAGAAAAATGGTATGGAGAAAAAGAGGGAAGGAACAAGAAGCAAAGAATGAATGGATGACTGACTAAAAAGATCAAGTCTGTTTCTATAATCCACGATGGAGGAAGATCTGACCTCTGTGCTTTTAAAGTGAGACACAGGGAAAAAGAAAAAGACACTGAGAGATGGAGAGAGAAGAGGGATGGAGAGAAGAAAGGAGTGAATGAAAAATCTGTCTTCAGCCATTTAAAAAAAAACACTTTGAAACAGGAAAAATCTCTCCTTATCCTACAAAAGAAACGTCCTGCAGCTCAGGAAAATCTCTCACTCGTTCACTCATACTTTTCTTTCTTTCTTTGTAGACTGATATTCCCTTTTCTTCTCTCCAGAGACCCGCAGAGCTCTGCCGCTGCCTCGCTGTGTGTCTGGTGTGTGCACAGTGTGTGTGTGTGTAAGTGTGTATACAGTGTGTGTGTGTGTGTGTGTGTGTGTGTGTGTGTCTGGCAGGATGTACTGAGTCACACACTTCCTGGGTCAGACATCTTGATGTCAGGTTTTGAGAGCTGAAGTGAAAATAATAATCAGTTTCATCATAATGACTTTTCATAGGTTGATATGAATGTCCTGTGTATATAAATACAGGGGATAGCATCGCTTTCCTCCTTTTTCTGTTTTTCTTTTCTTCATCTTTTTTTTGTGTGGTTGACCTTGTTGTGTAACCCTCACTCTGGCTCTTCCTCAGCTTCTGTGGTGTTTTTTATGTTTGTGTGTGTGTGTGTGTGTGTGTGCTCTCGTCCAAAGTAATCCATTCTCATGTGTTGTCATATGTGCCTTAGAAACGTATGTTTGCTTTTCTTGTCAGCATGTGTGTGTTTGTGCATCTACATGTGCCTAAGCACAGTCAGTGTGTGTTTTTGTCCTCTAAACGTACACACACATTTTCAAAGTTATGTGTGGGTAACATATCTCACACCTCTGTGTGTGTGTGTGTGTTCACGTTCACGCGTGTCTCTGCACTTTCTCATGTGTGTGTTCACGCTTTCAGACCTTTGTGTGTCTTAGTGTGTTTGCTGTCTCTCTCATCTGTGTGTGTGTGTGTACATGTGTGTGTGGATTATGTGTCCTGTGGGAGGCTGTTTCCTGTGCGTTTGTTCTGTCAGTCTTGATAAAGTCGGGGATATATCTGCTTTAGAACAAAGAGACACGACTCAGCAGCATCTCGCCAACTTTCTCTCCCTCTCTGTCTCTCTCTCTCTGTCGCTCTCTATCTCTTCTCTCTTGAGACTCCCTCAGCTTCCCAGGAACGCCGTGTGACTGAAACCTGATGCTAACACACACACACACACACACACACACACACACACACACAGAAATGAGCAGGAATCTCATACAGAAATAAAAGTAGTTGACGAGCATCGAGCCAATGTCAGGCCAAGGTTGGCTGTAAACATGTTTGAGTTTCCCTTCAAAAAAACAAACGACAGCTCGTCTCACAAAACGGTGAGCAGCAACAGAATTATAACCTTTTATTTTAAAAGTTTTCACCAAAACAAGGCAGAATTTAAGTTTAAGTCATTTCTGGACTTAGAAAATGACTTGAAGCGCACACACTTTTTTACAAGGATATCATAAAGCAGTTTGCTCTTCTTTTGAAGGTATCCTGTGACATTTTGGCCACTTGTGGTGCTATGGAGCAATGTTTGGATGAGTTGGTCACTGTTTTGTTTGTATTTCGTGTTCTACTAGCACACACGCTGGTGGAAACATAAATATAAACAGTGACCGATTTCTAAATGTTAAAAAAAAAAATCTGCTTTGCAAATGTTTTATGAGGAAGGAAACACATTTAAAACATTTGTTAGACCTCAAAGACGCGCACACACAAAAGGTTTTGTATGTAAAATGCTAAATGTAAACATAACTTTGTTTCTTTATAAGGGTACCTTTAATTTGAAAGCGTCTACTAGCTATTAAAGGTCGGGTATGCGATTCTGGAGAAATCCAATACCATGATATAGAGCGAACAACGACACAGCAAGTAACATAACTTTAACGTTAGCTAGGCTGTGTGTTAGCAAACTGTCGCTACAGTTGCTGCTGCTAAGCTAACAGCCAGAGAGGACGAGACGGTTTCCCAGAGCCAGCACAGCAGCTCCAGACAGCGATGCTCACAACTCTCCTGCTACTGTAGCTAACATCACAACAACAGCAGATCTTGGCAAACTAGAAAGTTAGCTTAATGTCCTCGGGCAAGTCATTTAACGTTACCTGACACACAAATCATGGCTGGAATAGTGCTGCGTGGCTCGGGCCGAGCCTCTTTGTGTGCTTCCCGTTTACAGAGCCAGGGCACACTGAACGGACAGCTAGCGGACCGTGAGGAGATATTTGCTGAATTTGACAAAAAGACGTGTTTTGGATTAGAATCACATACCCCACCTTTAAGTGAAATAAAAATTTTGATATTAATTTAAAAATTATATAAAATTTTATACTGAAAACCATCTAACACAATGTTTACTTTTGTTGCTTAATAATCCCTTTTCAGAGTAGCAGTGCCTTAAAGCTGTGTTTTATTATTATGTTTTTATACTCTTAAAAATATATAAATGATAAATAGTTCCTACATTTAGATGTTTCGATGAATGAAAATGTAAACAAGTAAACACCAAACCACATGATTATTAATCATTTACAGTTAAAATAATCTTTCTCTGAAGGTTTATTGATCATTGGTGGCACTTTGTCTTAAAGTATTATAAGACCGCTGCTGTTTTTCTTTTACCTGCAAACAGATTTTATTTCCTGTGACGGTTTGTTTAAGTGTGTGCCGTGAGAATAATGTTTAATGTCATCTCAAGGGGAAAGCCTCCTTTTAAGTGTGTGTGAGAGAGAGAGAGACTGTGAACATGACAACACACACAATATTGCAGTTGCAAGGCGACTGGGACCTCTGGTCCACAATTAATGTGTGAGCCACATGATGTATGTGTGCACGCATGTGTGTGTGTAAGTGTGTATATGTTCTCCATTCATCACCCTGCTCTCTGTTTGACCTTGGCACCTTCTTCATTAGAATAAAGATTGTCTGTCGTTTAGGCTACATGGACGGTCTGCTGGACACACACACACACACACACACACACATGCTGAGAGCCATGCTATTACATTTCTGTCATTGTAGTGGAACGGAGAGAGGAGGAAAGGAAGAAAGGAGGGCAATCAACAATCAAATGAGAGAGCGGTGATGATGACAGTCCGGTCACTGGAGCTCTGCTGTCAGTTCCCGTAGAGATGCTGAATTCTTATAATATCTTGTGCACCGTTGTAGTCCTTGAGATTTCAGTCCTGGTTGATTTGGCGACACCTGTAGTTACTGGTGGTAGGCCTAACAGGAGGTGGGGTTCACAGGTCACAGAATTCTGGGGGCAGCAAAACAAACTATTGTCATTTTAATAAAGAAATCAGGCAATAATTGGGCTTTTTCCATCATTCTGTGAGCAACCGTGATCGGATTTTGATACGGCATGAGTCTGCAAACAGCAGGGCGCAGTGAAAGGTTACCTGGCTGAGAAGTTGCGGGTGCCGCCTGTAGCTCTTCATCTTAAAGCTCACTATGGCTGCTCCTTCTTGTCCAATTACTCCCTGCAATATTTCAAACTGATCCGCTGTCAGAAAATGCCAAAAATGATCATTGTCTTGTTTTGTAGATGCATTTTTGATGAACAATAGCCGTCAGTGCTCATCTCACTGACAAAGACATTACAACATAATAATAATAAAAGTCAGCTCGTGTTTCACCAGTTAAATGCTTTTAATGTGACAGACACCCAGTTCGTAATACTGCAAATGCGAGGCCTTTCATCAGTGGGCCATAGGCTCAGTCGCCATTGTGTTACCTCATTCGGTGATAGATAGTGACGTCACAGACATTTATTTAAATGAAAATCTTCGAGATTATTGCTTTAACTGTCTTTTACAAGTGCAGGTAATGCTTATTTCCCATAGTGTGTCCTTGCTGTGTAACAACCAAGCATCCTTATTTTAACGTGTCATTTTATGCAGAAATGTGTGGAAAGATATCCGACTTTCATAGTTAGCTTGTAACATTGATTTTGATTTTGTCACACTTTTAGCAATTAATTCAACATTGACGTTGTTTCCTGTTCCCATCACGTTTCAAACTTCTACATCCAAAATACTGTGCTGAGTTACTGAAGTTATAGCACAGTTGTCTCTCACTATGAACAGTAATAAGAATATTGAATGCACTGAAAAAATAACTGAGTCCTTAAAATCCATAAAATGTGTTTGTGCTGTAAGAAGCTTTAAATCAACTTTTATCAAGTATTTTTTTAAATTAAGTTTCATTTTTGTTGATGTAAGTGTGATGCCTTAGACTTCCATGATTCAAGATACATTGGAAGCAGCATGAACTGTTCTTTTTGCACTAGCATTGAGTCTCAGGACTCAATAAATTACTTGGGAAGATGACTTTGTAAAGTTTTTTTGCAGTGTGGGCACTCTGGTTTATTTGATCTTTGGTCTGTTGGTGTGTACTTAGTCTCAAGCTCATTTGGTCGCTGCTTTGACTCAATCTCAAAACTGCTCGGACTTAGACTTGTCTCAAGCTCGACTTAAGTGGTCCTGTCTGCAGCCCTGCTCAATTCTCTGTTGTTGTACTGATGGTTTTAGTGCTGTGGAAACGCTCATAATACTGAATCTGTCAAGACGATGGGATGAAGAGTTGAGTTTGCATTAACAGAAAATGAAAAGTGGGAACAGATCGGAAAAAAAGAGAGGCTTCTTCGAAAGACTTGATAAAATGTTCTTACAAAAACGACGGGGGCCTTTAGGAATCAAAGTCTGTCTCAGATAAAGACCTGGTTCTCTCTGTAATTGAGGCAAATACAGACCAGTGCATCGGCCTACTCTGACTTTCTGTTTGTCTCATTTACTCCATTTACACACACACACACACACACACACACACACACACACAGTGGCGGAAGCCAACAACAGAGGCTGTGTTGTTGACCAACACCTGCCCACTTCAGTAAGGCTGTAAGTCAGTGGTTAACACTCTCAAACACACACACAAACACTTTCTTTCTTTCTTTCTTACTTTATTTGTGCATAATAAAACAAACAAAAGAGAAAAGTGTACAATGACGTAAGAAAAATGCACAGGTGGGATGAAAACCCCCCAATAAGGGCTTGTAAAAGGAACCCACCTGACATTAAGATTAGAAACAGCTAGGCTATGCTTGCCACAGTTTTACAACAGACAGAAATATTTTTAAAATATCTAAAAGAAAAAATAGAATACAAAGAAGAAATACTAGAGATAAAAAGACCAAGGCAGAAAAAATAATTAAAACCAAGGATTACAGAAACAAATATTTGCACTGATATCTTACACTGTATCATACCACTTTTACATAGTACTGTACTCAATCAAGAGAAATAGTTTAAGATCTTTTTAAAAAATCAGAAATGAGGAGGTACTGCGAAGTGAAGCAGAAAAGCTGATCCGTATAATTGGACCTCTGTACGTAATGGACAACTGGCCAAGGCTACTTCTGTGGAGCTGGCTGAGTAGAAGATCAACTGAACTGGTTTTATATGTGCTTTCCCATACTATGTTGCCATAAGATATGAAGGAATAAATCATACAGATCCAGAACGTTTTCTCTTCATAAGATATATCTTACGTACTTACTAAAATACCAATATTTCTTGCAACTTTGTTGTTTTTCGAGTTAAGCTGATCGTCAATAATTACACTTAGGGACTTAAACATGGGAAACATAGTCGAGCACATTATTAGCGATGTGAATGGGACAAAGATGATCTGAGTCTATTTTTAGGTTTGAAGATCATATAAGCACTCTTTTAAAATCTAAAACAATGTTCATACGGGTTATCAACCTATGCTCTTCGTTGTCTAAAGCTGCGACAATTCTGTCAGCTGGACCAAAGGTATGGAGGTAGAATGGTTTTCACGAAATCCATATTTATAGTCATATAGTGACCTGTTATCCTTTTTAGAGTTTGACTAATATATTGTACACAAGTATTTTCGAGAAACATGGTAATAAAGAAACTGGTCTATCATTTGAAAATAATGATGGATTGTCATCTTTGAATAATGGGATAACCTTGGCCCATTTCAGTTGATCTGGTACGACACCTGTTTGAAGGGAACAGTTGACACAGTGGATGTAGTATCGTAGGGAGGCACTGTTTCTTAAAACTTGATACAACATTACATATTTCTTGCTCACTTACAGAAGAAAAAGTAAATGAAGGTAGATGGGAAATAGACTCTATATTAGGAGAACAAATGGGTATGATAGAACCTATATTGACAAAATAGTTATTGAATTTGCTGGAAATCAATTAATAAATTGACTTAGTCCACACACAGAGAAGTGACCTTGAACAATGGAGGATCTCCCTGTCTCCCTCTTATTCATTTTAATTCAGTGAGGCTTTATTAACATGGCATGTTAATAAAAAGAACCTGTTGCCAGAGCAAACATACAGTATAACAAACAGATAAATACAGCAACTACACCAAAAAGTGATAATACACAGTATTATTAATTGTCATTTTGTTGATCTTTAATATCCCTAATAATTGAGTTCAGTCTGGTCTGCTCAACTGGAATAAAAGTATAGAATAATATTGCCAAAGAACACACACACACACACAAATGATACTGCCAAACATGCATCAGTGCCTGTACATACCAGCACATTCTCTCTCTCTCTCTCTCTCTCTCTCTCTCTCTCTCTCTCTCTCTCAGTATAAAGACTGTCTTTGTTTAGATACTGAATAGTGGGATCCATCCAGCTTCCTATGGGGTCAGCAACACACACAAACACATTTGTACTTCTATACTCATGAGGACACTCATTGACATAATTAATTCCCTGCTCCCCCCCAGCCCCAACCTAATACTAGTCTCAACTCTAAAACTCAGTCTTATCCCCCATCAGCCCTTTGAAGAAGTGAAAACCAGACAAAACGTCCTCACTCTCAAGGTCTATAACATTTGGTCCTCACAATAATACAAGTATGAGAGCCTCCCTCCACAAACACATGTATGGCATGAATTGACCAGGAGAGAGAGAGAGATTTGTCATGTTGTTAAATTAACATATTTTTCTTTCTTTCCAAGCCCAAAACATTTTCACAACCTGAAAATGAGATGAGCAGCAGAAGATGAAATGTTGATTGTTGATTGATATCGATTGTTCGGACACACTGAATTAACAGCTGTAACATACTGACTTTTACACCTGATTTGTCACAAACTACTTGATCCAAATAATGGAGGTCCTGATTCAGAACTATGAGGTTAATGAGATCACTATAATGATTTGATATGCACAAAAAGTTTAACTGGAGCTCTTCTGTATTTATTGTGCTGCGATCAGCGAGATCTTTTCTCTCTAGGGAAGACACAAGAACACAGTTCACTAGCGGTCGTAGAGGGATGTTACAGAGTGATGTGTCTTTTTACTCACAAACAATCTTTGGCACAGTAGAGTCAGAGCACATTAACCAGCAGACCGAAGCTTCAGTGCAGCTGTTACAGAATTTATGTTAATTGGCTACAGCTGATATAATCTACCACCAGTGACGTTTATCATTTTTACCGACAAAAGTGACGGTCAGAAAAAGATAAGAAGATGAGAAACCTGCTAATGTTACCTGCATGATTTCAACATTGGTCTTTGCTAATAAATAACAAGGGGAGAGATAAAAGGTTTTATAAGAGCTTCGTTAGCATGGGAGCTTAACGAATCCAGGTGTTTTGCTGACTGGGAACCGCATCTAAAATGGAGCCGGCTGTTGGAACCCAACCCTAGTGTTGGTAGAATTTTCTGGAATTCCTCTGCGTTTTCTTCTTCCATTTGTATTGTTTCGTCTCGTACTGTCTTGCCACGAGAGAATTCCCAGGGTTCTTAGTGGGTCAAAGGTCACCTGGCATCGACCACTAGCGGCATACCACAGCCTGTATGACTCAACCTCCTTACTGCCAACACTCTCTCTCTTCCTCTCGCTCTCTTTATCTGCCACTAGTTTTTTGGACCATTAATATTTAGCTGAAACAAATAACAAATAAAATGCAGTTTTATCAGTAGTTATAATTGATTTTGTTGTCTTCTTTCAGTGGGTAGAATCAAAGACGGTTAATAGTGTTTTCTTTTTAAATTTCTGCAATTTATATTTTGTTAGATTTTGGTCTTGTAATGGAGATTAAAGGCAAATAATAATAACCAGACTAATAGTATAAAGCCCTGCTTGTGTGCCCCAAAGGCTGCAGTGTTCTTTATACTCAACAATATAAAAGAGTTGGACAGAAGAAACAATATACAGATGATGTGGCTGTGTTCAGAGTCTAAGCAGTAGAGGAGGGAATCATGTAAAGTTTGTCCTGAGGGTGGTGCAGGAGAAAAGGTCATAGCGTCATTAAAGGGTTCATCCTCTGGGGAGCAGGAATGGGATCAGTACATTAAATGAAGATCTGCATATTAGATTTTGAGACTTCTTATGTTTTAGTGAAGCTTTTAGTCTGCTAGCGGTGCTAGAGGAAAGGTTAAAAGGTCATAGAGTGAAATCCTCAGGAGACTGTTAATATCCACAGCACCCAGCCCTGGCTAACATTAACACACCAGTAGCCTACCTGGCTACTTGTCTGCCTGTTTCATCTGTCTCTCCGTTTGTTCTTGTCCTCATGCTTTCCTGTATTATTGCTGCTGTTTTTGCTTTTTGCTCTGTAGTTGCTGGCTAAACCCTGGAACCCAGAGAGAAGAAACAGTAAGGATGGTTTATGTAATTTGCAGGTCAAATAACATCTAAATGTCTAAGATAAAACTGGAATAAACTCTGTTTTAAAAAGTTACATTTAACCATTGTTTCATCAGCAGTTAAATCGCTACATTTAAACATGTACTAAGGGCCTGCGTCACACTAGGGCTGTCGCTCAAGTTTGAACAAATTTGAAATGACACGCAATATGTTCGAATCAATTCGACAAATAATGTTGAAAATAAAATAACGAAAATAATGTTGTTGACTTTACACCCGTCTAACATCGCATTCTTCCAGCAATCGAATGTTACCTTTTTTAATAGCTGTATTAACGCATCTGAATAATAATAATAATAATAATAATACATTTAATTTCTACCGCACTTCTCATTCATGGCCTGCTGAAGCTCAGTGTGCCGAATAGTAGGCAGTCAGACGAGGTTGTACACTTGACGTTGCTCCGCTCGACTGCGGTGCCTCTGCTGCCAGCTAGCAGGTGAGTCCGCAGATTTGTTGTCGTTGTAGAGTAAGACAGCTGCTGCATACAAAGTTGAGAAATAGCCTTATCTTTGTTAGCCTTATCTTTGTTAGTTACTTAGCCATCTACGGTGTCGAACCCAAAATACTTCCACACACTGCTTCTCAGATGCTTTGCTGTCGTGATTGTCTCCACTGATGTCAATAGGGCATGCAATAGGTCAAGCTGATATGGATGTTTTAGAGCGCCCTCTGCTGAATCACAAGGCATACTACTTCAAACAGTCTGTTGCGCTTATAGACTGTAAATTTTGAATTCGAACAGGTCGTTACACTTCGAATATTAACTTTTTTCCTCACGTTGGAACAAATGCCTGCTTCACACTGAAGTACAGTCACTGACATTATGTAACCTAGACATCTAGATATAATTTGACCAGCAAATAACCAAAACCATCTCTACTGTTTCTTTTCTCTTGGTATTACCATATCATAACCATTTGTGTAACCTAGTCATTAAAAAAAAAAAAAAACTTTTCAACCAAATTCAGACATCTAGATGTTTTTTGCCCTGCAAATTCGTAAGACCTAGAAAAGCTACCACGACATAGCACAAAAACATTTTGAATATCGTATGTTACCAATGATCAGGTAAACAGGGGGATAAACCCCTGAACACACAGACTAATTGTGTGAAATTTGTAGTATGTGATATAATCGTATGAATAAAGCATTTTGATGAATCAGGAAATCCATAAATAGCCGAGGGGCTTGTTTATTGGTTTCTCCTTTTGCTTTTTTAATGGACAGTTATTAGTATGTGCATTCATTCAACTGTTGGTTATGTTGCACTCTGTTTTCTTCTCTCTGTTCTCTTTTTTCTCTCTTCTTTTTTTCCCCGTCTCTCTATCTCAACAGACTGGTAGAAATGTCACCCTCCTTGCTTTGTACTAATGACCTCCCAGCTACACACACACACACGTGACTCGCTGCGAGGCTGAATGGCGAGCCGTCTTTACCGGCCAGTCAAATGGCTCATTCATCTGGTTTCCATGGCGACAATTAAAACATGTTGCTGGGGCTTTTGTTGTCGCCTCGTTTGGAAAGAGAGAAAGTCTCTTTGCTTTTTTTTTTAGCATCTCTTTGTCCAAACAGAAGGGTTTTAATTTGGTGAAAGAGAAACTTCCAGAAACTCTCAGCAACACAGAAGGCAGAGTTTAGTTTGAGTTCGATTTAAATTTACAGTTTAAGGTTTACAGTAGTTCAGTATTACACCATCATGAAGGTAGAAAGGTAGAGATATTCAAAATGATCCTAAATGCAGAAAGAATTTAAATATAGAAACAAAAAAATGGATATGTAAACACGGCACAGCTGTAAAATATATATAAATAAGGGCTAAACAAAAAGTTGTGTGTTTAACATAAATGATCCCTTATATTTGTCAAAAACGAGTGAAAATTTGTTCAGCATCTTGAAAAATGTTGAAGGAGATTTGAAATTGGTTTGGTAAAAGTTAAGCGTAATAGCTATAATTTGTAAAAGCTTGTGCTCGTGTTCACATAGAAACGTAGAATTGGAAATATAAACATGAGGTTGACTGTTATGTCTCTGAAAACAAACTGGAGCACAATATATAGAAGTAATTATTGCAATTATTGTAAACTGGAGGCAGTGTGGGGAGGGTCATGTCACTTAAAGATGTGGCTGTACTTCAGCACCAACACACACACACAGACACACACACACACACAGACAGTAACACACACACACACACACACACACACACACACACACACACACACACACACACACACACACAGGTTGAAGTGTCTGGCAGTATAAATGGGGTGTCAGGGAGCCACTTCCTGCTCTTTCATAGCCGGTAGAACATCCATCTCAACCGGAGACACTGAGTCTTACACACACACACACACACACACACACACACACAAATGTAAAAAAGCATCCAGTGGTTATTTTTTTAGTTTTTTTGATTTTACCTCTTTGTGTATCTCCTGCACACACACACACACACACACACACACACACACACACACACCCACACTTTGTTTAGGAAGAAAACAAGGCAGAGACCGGATGGACAATGGACAATGTTTCATTGTTATTATGAGCTGCAGTGATACTAGTCCGCATACTGGTAGTAGTTATATTAGTAGTAGTAGTAGTACTAGTAGTGACGGCCGCCACAGTATTGTTACACAGATCTTTTACGAAGCCAGGGCCGTAGCATGAGGACACAGAGGTCATGTCCTCTGTATTTTTTCTAGAAATCTGTGGGTTTTAGCAAACTGGGTGGAGTTTACATTCTGTAGTTAATTACACTTGGCCTATGTATTATATGCTGATTCCAGTATTCCAGTATTTACAATGCACTCCTTTTTCATGTTGGGAAATAAAATTTACAGACAGTATAATTTAACAGTCTAATGCAGCCATGTAGGATGTTCATTTTTTTATTAAACGTAAACTTTTCCTAAACTTAGCTAAACCTTAACCATAGTATATTTCCTATAACCAAAATCTTGTTCTCATTGTAATCATCCTGTAATTGCCATGCGTAAATAATGTAGAAAGAAATACATTTTAAAACATTTAATGTAATCCAGGTTTTGCAGAACCGTCCAATATCAATGTTTTGTCTAGAGGTAACGTATTCATGTTTGGGGGGGGGGTTATCTCAGCATTTCTAAAAATCTTGGCTACTGCCCTGAATGAAGCAAACTCTAAGGCAACAGCTTTACTTACAGAATAAGCAAGAGAATAGTCTTATTTTACATCACAATATTTACAAAAAGGAATCAACCATGTGGGCCCAATAAGGGACAGAAGTCAGCATAGAGAGGAGGAGGAGGAAGAGGAGGAAGAAGAATAGGCTGATAACCAGAGAAAACAAGGAGCAAGAGGATTTAAAGACGGAAAAGACGAGAAAGAGGAGAGAAGGCTAGAAACCGTGTTAAAGAAGAGAAGAGAGAAATAATTAATATGATGAAGACACAGGAGAAGAGAAGAGATGAGGAGGATGAAGATGCGTCCTTATCACATCCTCCGAACTTTAGTTGCCACGACGACAAAATCGTTCCGTTACGCAGCCTCCGACAAACTTCTCTCATTTGGCGGATAAGATGAATCTGCGAGAAGAGAGAAGGGAAAAAAACTAATGTTCAAAATGCATTAAATGTTTTTCATGTATGACTGCATTTTTGCTGACATTTCAGCTCCGTGCTCATTAATATGGAGACCAAATTAAACTTATGATTGCTTGTTGATTTTCTCCCCCCACCCCTCCTCTCTTCTCCCCCTCTTTCCCTCTCGTCTGTTTTGTCAAGCGTTTATCCCCCGTTTCTCTGTTTTTGGAAAGCCGCTGACATTTTTGTGTGTGTTTTCCTAACACACATATGGGATGAAATATATTACATTCAAATGTTTCTCCTTTGTATATGGTTTACTATAATGATGGTGTAGGTTTTCTTACTACTTTTTTGTGAATTAAAAGCAGTTCTAACAATATTTCCAGCCAGCATTAATGCACATTTTAAGATGACATAAGCATTTTTGAAATCAATTACCATTTTTGTGTTGAAAAATGTTCTTAACAGTGTTTTTGCTTCGTTTTGTGGAATATATCCAATAATATATCTGTAATATATTGCGCCATTCCACCAATTATTGCTGCTTTGCATTTGTTGCAAAGTAGATTTTCCATATATTTATATCTGAATATTGAGAAATAGGTGAAGTTGGAGCTGCAAATAACAATTATTTCCATTATCGATTGATCTGCCGCTTGTTTTCTCAATTAATTGATAAAATGTCATTCACAATTTCTGTAAGGCCAAGTTATTTAAACAACATAGTTCAAAGTTTGGGTCTTTCACTCACTGTAAAACAATATATATACATCCTGAATTTTTTGTGCATATACATACATACATGCATTATGTATACTAACAAACATAAATCACATGTACATGTACATGCTGTCTTATTTACTTTACATCACAGTTTGCTCGTCCATATTTCAAACTACCGAGGAATGAAATGCAAGTAAACAGCTTTTATCAACTGGATGTCCAACATATGGGACTGAAGCAGCAACCAATTAGTTTAAATTAGTAACAATTGATGTTTTTTTGTCCAGACACTGAGCTAATGCTCTGATCAACAGAAACGTTAAATGGCTTCAATAACAGATTGAGTTCGTAGATTATCACATCTACAAGAAACCAGGAGAGAGGAGGCGAAAGGTCATAGGTCAGAGTGGCCTTCACATTTCCCCTGTGAAGCCTGGATGAAAGAAGAAAGAGATAAAACAGAAATCAAGAACAGGAGAGGTGGAAAGGATTATCTACTAGTTAAATAAAGGTTTAATAAAAAGTGAAACTATGATTCAAGAGACCTGATCCCCCTATCTCACACACACACACACACACATTCAATGTATGTCCACATTAAGCCGGATGAAATCTCAAAACTCATCCTTTTTTCTTTGTTTTTGGCCTCTTTGTTTTCTTTCCCAAAAACTGAGGTTTTTCTAGAATGGGCTCCACTAATCTTGGCATTTTAGTGTGAATGAAAAAACGGCACTTTTTGAAAATGATGCTGTAAGCTTGGATAGACACAGTAGGGAGCTGTGTCGCCTACAGCTTTCTCTGCGATCTGTTGAAAACTAATGTTGACACACGTCATTTCCACACATTAACATCTTTTTCTGATTTCGCCATCTTAAAGCTAACACCCACTGAAATCAAACGCATCGATGCCACTTCTTACCCTTCGCTGTCGACGTGTCAACCTTCACACGCCAGCGAGTAACTTTTTCCTCACCAATCATTGTGTAAATGAGCAACTTATGACTTTCTTCAACAATTTACGTGACTTTTTGCCAAGTAGCACTTTGTTTTTGATTGAATCTGTAGTCTTTGAGGCAAGTGTGAAACAAGAAGGGGAATCCCAAAAAATGAAATAATGATATTCACCACCACAGACATTTGCTGTATCCACACCTGGTAAAGACTAAACTTCCTGGCAAATCTCCATTTTCATGAAGCTAAAAATGTTCATCCTTCAACTCCTCCCTTTTTTTGCATCTCTGGTCAGTCCATGTCTCCATATGTCTCTCTATCCCTCAGTGATTTGAGAGATTATTCACTTGCGTCCTATAGAAGATGAGTGGGGAAAAACATTGCTCCCGTGCTCACTGGGTCTTACAGTGCTTTCACATAACAGACACAAAGTGGCAGGCAGTCTGCACATGACTTATGTACTCGGCTCTGACTGGGCAGTTATTTTATACCTGTTCATGACCAACTAGTTCATTTAAAGATGTGTTTCCATGCATTGTTCTTGGTAGCTTGTTAAAGTTATATCGTAGAGAACTGGGAAGCTGTTGACCGCGACAATCAGCTTCTCCTCCCTTGACTTTAAAGTTCTTCTTCGTGGTCAAGCGGAGTAGAAAGCAGCTCTGTGCTTCAGTTTCAGGCTGTCACCAGGTGGCCGCTCGCTTGCATCAGTGGATATTCTCAGCTTTCAGACTTTGGGTAGTGGTGGGTGGTGCTAGCATGTTTTTCGAAGTTCAATTCACAATGTATGACATCCTGTCACATCTCCAGTCTGTTAGTGTGGACGTGGTGTCAGTGGCATGGAGGCAGCTCGTCCTCTCTCCTTCACTCTCTATTTATTTACTGTATCTTTCTCTCTTTCTTTCTCCCTCGTCGTCTTTTTGTCTTTTTCTCCTCCTTCTCTCTCTCTCCGTCCTCAGGCCTG